>NC_134411.1:18382509-18687509 GCF_038048845.1 Mixophyes fleayi | reverse complement strand
CACCTAAAGCATAACATGAATGAAACAGAGGTTATAATCTTTCCACCTAACCCAGGCCCTGATGTTCCATGAACAATTACAGTTGACACATCCTCAGTTTGTCACTCTTGTTGCCTAGGCAGTATCCTCATCAAACTGCGGGTTTGAAGAAGTAGAGATGTTGCCAATAGCAACCAATCTGATTCTAGTTATCATTTATCATTATTTATTACATTCTACAAAATGAGAGCTAGAATCTGATTATTTGCTATAGGCAACATATCCACTTTTTCAAACCAGCAGTTTAGTTAATATATCCCCCAGGTGTCACACATGATTTGTCACTCTCTTTTATTTCCCACACTCAAACAGCCACACATCATACCACTTTTTCCTCTGAACATTGCTAAAATATAGCCTTATTTTGATTGCTAAAACACTAATGAATGCTCTAATTCTGACGCACATAGTTTACGATAATCTTTTATCTGCTCCCTGTTCCAGTTTTGCCCCTATACAATCCATCCAAAATGCTACTGCAAGATCTATATATTATGCTTCCCGTTCTGTGCCTGTCCCACTCTTCTTAAAATTCTCTCTTGCTTCCCTGTTAACTTAGGATAGCGTACACATTTTTTCCATGCATTTAAAGCCTTATATACATTTTCTCCTCACTTCATCACTCATTCCTACTTATAAATATTGATGCCTTCTCTGCTGATTTCAGTAGCTGCCTCCTCTCTCTTCATGTTTCACTAACACTGCTCTATCCTCTCTGAAGCAATTTTCACTTACTGCTACCTATATATTGAATGTTTGAATATAGCAACAGATGCAGTTTAAATATTTTTGGATGGACTATACTCAATGGGCAGCAGATGGTGTTCATGTTGTTTGATTCATTGTTGTATTATTGTATAGTCTCATTGTCTGCTTTCCACTTTCTTTTTGTTGTTTGGTGTGTTTCCTGTTCCTTTATTTGTGAAGTTTACTTTGCATTTAAGGTTGCCACCTGACCAGTATTTTAAAGGGTTGGTCCAAAAAAGTGCCAATGCAAAAATATAACAGAGATAGGGAGGCTGACATTTTTTTCCTATAAAAGCCAACAATTGAGTGAAACTGTGTAGTGAAATATTGTTCGCCATAGAATTCCACCTATCATTTATCAATTCTTCTGAATTCCTGGACCTACTCCAACCACACCACAGAGCAGACGAAATAGACACCAACGTTGTCCAAACCACAGGTGGAACTAGCGAGTTGTGAGCCCTGGTGCAGGGAGGCGGAGAGGAGGGAACTGGGGCCCTCGACCCTCTGCATCTGCCATGCAGTAGACCCCATTATCTCCATGGGCCCCGGTGCACAGCACCTGCCACACCCATAGTAGTTCAGCCACTGGTCCCAGCTCTATAGACAATAGGTTCAGAGAGATACAGTATTTACAAAATTATTGCACAATGGGCATTTTGCTGAATGATGAAGCAAAGTCGGAACACAAACTTTGCATCGATGGAACTTCACTCTACTGTGAAATGGCATATCCAACATTTTTAGTGGCAACCATATCTGTAATTTTTACTCTTACAGGGTTCCACTGCCTGCTGGTGCTTGAGAATAAAGCAGATTCTACAAAATGGAATGCCCTCCCAATGAATTCAAGTCAAAGCTGAATGTGCACTACCTCAATGGCGGTGTATACTAAACCTGCTGAACAGAGGGCCTGGTTCATTAAAGCACGTAAAACGAAAGGAGGATGTAAAGATGTAAGATGTAAGGATGTAAAGGTACCTCTATTGTTGAACACACTGTAGATTACATCTAATACATATGTGAAATATAAAGTCCCACAAGAACGCACAGTAAAAAAAACCTATTCAACTAAAGTCAACTGTTAATAATATAGGCATTAATGATAAAGCATTAAAAAAATAATCAAGTTATTTTTCCTCCATAAAATCCATTTATTAGGATGTTATAAATGTCTACTGTACTCCTGATTGCAAACACATGTTCTAGCATGCATAAGCGACCATCATCACTAGTAATCAGCACTTACACCTGATCTGTATCTGGTGCAAGTGATACGACAGAAAACTCATACCTTTGAGATGCCCAAAGCTTGAATCAGACGTTGCTGTGTGCGCTCAAGCTTTACGCAACTTTACTGTACATTGACTACATGCAACCACCCAGTCCCCTCCCGTTCCACCCATGAAATTGTAGGCTGTAGTAAGAGTACTTTGCGCTCGAAGCTGAATTGGACGTTGCTGCGTTAACGATGTATGGTCTGGTTCAGAGCGGTTATACACAACATACGGCACGTATCAGCTTTAACGTTCCTTACTGAATCAAGCCCACAATCTGAATACAATTCAAGTTTAGATGAATTGAATGCTCATCTCTAAGAACAGCAGCAGTCATTTTATATACACACTGGCAACTAACGTAGCAGTAGCTAAAACATAAATTTCTGCTAAATGAAACACTATCAAATACATCATATATGTCATACATGCCAACTCTCCCGGAAAGTCCGGGAGACTCACGAAATTCGGGTCAGTCTCTGGGCAAGCTGGCATTTCTCCTGCATCCCAATCTCACCGAGAATCGCGTCATTTGACGCGATTCTCGGTGAATCACGCCATTTTAGAGGGCGGGAGGGGGCGGGATGAGGCCAATTGCATAATTTTGGCCCCGCCCCCGCGACGTGAATTACGTTTTTGCGGGGGGCGGGGCCAAAATGACGCGATTGGCCTCATCCCGCCCCCTCCCGCCCTCCAGTCACGCCCCCTCTCCCGGAAACAAGTTTCCGGGAGTTAGAAAGTATGATATATGTAAACTTTTGCTTAAAAAGTAAAAACATATATTCTGAATGTTACCACTGTCAGTTTGAAGCTCATAGCTTTTTTTAAGGGGATGTTACCCTCCCAAAAAAAAATAGAGAGCTGCTGCGCTATATCAGCGGCACTGTATTGTAAGAAACATGCCAACCCTTTGCACAAATTACAATTGCTGTGTTTGGAATCTTGCGGGTATATTTATTAAAGTGCGGGCTTGAAAAAGTGGAGATGTTGCCTATAGCAACCATTCAGATTCTAGCTGTCATTCTGTAGAATGTACTAAATAAACGATAGCCAGACTCTGATTGGTTGCTATAGGCAACATCTCCACTTTTACCACAGTTTAGTAAATATACCCCTTAGTCTTTATATCCTGCATGAGACCTCCTGTTCATAAAGGATACTGACCAGGTATTATAATGATCTACATTTATAGTTTGTCACTTTTATGTTTGTGGAATACTAGCAATTAGCTGTTGTAGGATATTTTATTTGGAAGAATATGATGCAGACATTCCAAAATATAGGTCACTTCATAGGAATATTATATACAACTGAAGCTAAAATGCTAATTTAGTATTTGCTATGGGAAAACCTTGCATATTGGACGTCACATCCAGCAATTTTCTGTATAAGAAGTAAATTACAGCAAGTGAAGAGTTGTATGTCTCAGAGTTAATGAGCATCATAAAACTACGAGATAATAAGACTCTTAAGTCATCCACTAGAGCCTTCACTTCCTACCAAGATTTCTTATTTATTTATGGTTATAGGCCAGAGATCAACAATTAATATGAACGCAGAAACCTATGTTCAGGTAGGGAATAATTCTTTACCAGTGGAGGCAGTGAAGACAAGGGCAAATTTATAGCGCACAGTTATAAACTCTTGGGATTGGGGAACGGTGTGGACCAGCCATCTATAACAGAAATATAAGGTGATATATCTGCATGAAAAGTTTATAAATAAAGTTACATTTTGTCAAAATATCTATCATTAAGTTAAAACACACATCTAGAACTGGCCATGTGCTCCACAGTTATAAGAGATTTAGGGGTGTTTGTCATAAGGGTCAGTCCTAAGTATAATCACACGTGACCAGGAATTCCTACAGCATATCCCTTCATTGGTAAATATCACTAATCTCTAGGGGCCTGAGTCATTAAGGAGAGCAAAGCATAAAAAAAGGAGTAACTTTGCATCTGAGCAAAACCATGTTGCATTGGAGGGGGAGGTAAATTTAAAATGTGGGGACAGATTTATAGTTTGGGTAGGGTATGTCTTAGATCAACTTTATATTTATGTGTAGAAATAAAGCTATCAAGTATTTGTGTCCTACATGAAAAAACAGCCAGTATTTAATTTATGTGCAAAACAATAAACTAATTTGCGCCCCTTGCATTGTAAAATGGTTTGTCCCGGAAAACATTTACTCCTTTTTTTGCCTTAATGCCTCAGGCCCTAGGTGTATTAATTATTTTGTATTTTACAGAGGTTGGCCTTTTGTATCTGTAGTGAGTAGTTTCTCTCATTTTTAACAGCACTACTAGCCATTATCTACATTCTAAAATGCCCTTTCCTTTGTTTTATTTGCTGACATTAAATGTCATTCAGCTACTAGCTTTACTGATCCAAGAAGTGTAGTCCAAATTAGAGAAATAATTTATTACACATTTTGATCAATATGTCACTATTGAAAAGCTCACCAACCTTCATGGACAACTTTCAAAGTCTGATTAAAGTTTTGGGGAAACTCTAAAATCTTTACAGAGAAATCCAACTTTATTTATTTGCCTATAACTACATGCTTCTCATGCAGAACAGACAGTTAAGGGTATAGAGTTTGGCTTCTTAGCAGAATAATTTTGCACCTTGAAAGTAATCTTAATTCGATGCGACAGTGCCAACTAAGTTGATAGAGCCAATAGAGTGAGACAAAATGCTCTTTTCTGAAGTGTGGGCCTGAACTGCAGTACTTATAAAAATACCGACATGTTTTAAAGTCATACAACCTAGATATACATTGATAGAAACCATACACAATCAAACAATAGATTGTACACTACTACTGAAAATGTCTCACTCAAGAGAAAAATATTTCAGCTAAATTTGCTTAAGAGAATGATGTCCTATATGTGATTTATTCAAATCATGTATACTATTTACTTAGACTTGGCCTGCCTTCTATATTACTATTTAAAAAAAGGTTGAATGTGAAATTGGCCACCAGATTGCTGAAAACAAACAAACATGATCTAGAGACAAGAAAGGAGGACACTTAGACAATGTAGGGCAGCACGGTGGCTTAGTGATTAGCACTTCTGCCTTACAGCACTGGGGTTATGAATTCCCAACCATGGCCTTATCTGTGAGGAGTTTGAATGTTCTCCCAGTGTTTGCGTGGGTTTCCTCCGGGTGCTCTGGTTTCCTTCCACACTCCAAAAACATACTGGTAGGTTAATTGGCTGCTAACAAAGTAACCCCAGTCTGTGTGTGTGTGTGTGTGTGTGTGTGTGTGTGTGTGTGTGTGTGTGTGTGTGTGTGTTAGGGAATTTAGACTGTAAGGCCCAATGGGGCAGGGACTGATGTGAGTGAGTTCTCTGTACAGCCCTGCGGAATTAGTGGCACTATATAAATAAATGATGACGATGATGATGAAGAATATATAATGTAAAGTCACCATAGCAGCCAATATAAGCAGTGAGGTAATGATGCATAACACTCTTCTCTCACAATTTCATTTTCCCTGTAGTGTGTCCACACCTTGACAATTCCTGACATCCAATGCAGAACTTACTAGCCCAGGGAGTCTCTTCAATACAACACGTACACAATCCCAGGTCCACAGCTCCTCTCTCTAACAACCTGTCTAAGGTTTTCATCCAGGATGTATGTCCTGACTGGCCCAGCTTTCTATGCTCCTCTACCATAAGTTTCAGCTATTCTTCAATACAATACAGTATCTCCTGAGTGCTGCTTCAGCCTATATTGGCCAAGGCCAAGGGACAGCTAGTCCCTTCAACCAGCTCACAGCTACAGCAAAGTGATTGATATTCAGGACAAAAATATGTGAGAAGACCTTATTCATAAGATATGTATATCATTATTTTGTAAATGAAAACAGGATCTTCTGCCTTGCAAATGAAGTAGACTTCAGTGTGTAATATCATTATCATCATCATCTGCAGCAGCAGCTATTTATATAGCGCCACTAATTCTGCAGCGCTGTACAGCGAACTCACATCAGTCCCGGCCTCATTGGAGTTTACAGTCTAAATTCCCAATTTACTATTTATAATAATTTTATGTCAGTAATATATAAAGTATTAAGATACACTATATGGACAACAGTATTAGGACGCTAGACAATTACACCAGCAGGGACTGTAATGACACTGTATTCAAATACATATACTTTAATATGGAGTCGGTCCCCCCTTTTGCAGCGATAACAGCTTCCACTCTTCTTTGAAGGCTTTCCACAAGATGTTTGAGTGTTTCTGTGTTAATTTGTGCTCATTTATTCTGTAGAGCATTTATGAGGTCAGGCACTGATGTGGGATGAGAAGTCCTGGCTCGCAATCTCAGTTCCAGATCATCGTTCGCTAGGGTTGAGGTCAGGGCTCTATGCGGGCCAGTCAAGTTCTTCCACACCAAACTCAGCAAACCATGTCTTTGTAGTCCTTGCTTTGTGCACTGGGGCACAGTCATGTTGGAATAGAAAAGGGCCTTCCCCAAACTGTTGCCACAAAGTTGGAAACATAGCAATGTTCAAAATGACTTAGTATGCAGAAGCATTAAGATTGCCCTTCACTGGAGATAAGGGGCCTAGCCCAAATCTTGAAAAACAGCCCCATTCCATTATCTCTCTTCCATCATCTTCACAGTTGGCATAATGCAGTCAGGCAGGTAACGTTGTCCTGACATTCGACAAACCCAGACTCGCCCATCTGACTGCCAAACAGAGAAGCCTGATTCGTCACTCCACAGAACATTTTTTCACTGCTTCACAGTCCAGTGTCGGTGTGCTTTACAACACTCCATCCGATGCTTGGCACTGGTCTTGGTGATGTGAGGCCTGCAAGCTGCTGCTTGGCCATGGAAAACTAGTCCATTAAGCTCCCGACGCAAAGTGTTTGTGCCTACATTAATGCTACTGGAACTTCGTAACTCTTACGCTGTGGAATCAGCAGAGCATTGATGAAATTTCACAAACAGTCTTATTGCAAAGGTGGCATCCTATCACAGTACCACACTTGAAGTCACTGAGCTCTTCAGACCAAACCATTTTGTATCACAAATGTTTGCAATGGAGACAGCATGGCTGGGTGCTTCATTTTATACAACTCTGGCAATGGGTCTGATTGAAACACCTCAATTCAATAATTAACAGATGAGGCTAAATACTTTTGTCCATATAGTGTGTATATGATATTTTTCTCACATTAAGTAAACATGACCTGATGGGCTCATGAGTAAACTGTGCATTGGCCTAGCACAAAGTTGTCCCTGGAAAATATTTTAAAATCTATGCATTACCATGCTACACAAATGAACACTCCCACTATACTGCAGAGTAACACCCCTGACACTAACACTATGCTATAAACTACACTACCACCTACCTGTGTACTAACAATTAATAAAACAGTTATTCATTATGGTTTATAAGTTATATGATTATAAGACATTTCAATTAAATTTAAAACAGATAATATTGTCTCAATCATCAGCAGGTGAGCAGCACACCGGCTAGGTGGTACTAGCTTGCCATTTGCTTATGCTCTGGGATTTAGGATCCTTCCTAGCAGCATTGCAAAGTATTAAAATACATCTAGAAACTTCTCAATAGGAAGCAGGGCTTAAAAAGGGAGCGCAGTTGGTGCAGAGGCTACAAGGCCTGTGTGTGAGTAACTTGGAAATACTGGGTTGCCTCCCCCCACATCTCAGAGGCCCAGCTTCCCCCGAGGAGAGTGTCAACATCTTCAAAGCAGCACATGAGCATTGGGTGCATAAACCAGGCCATGTATGCTCAGAAGAGGCATACTCTACTCCATTTAGGCAAGGCAAGAACTGAATTGCTGAGCCCCTACACACATTTTGCTAGGTAGCCCGGTGACGCACTTTTCCACCCCTGGTAGGAAGCTCAGAAGACTGCTTCTAGGCCAGTTGGAAACAGGATCCATTCATCTTACTGACTAGCTGAAACCATGCTGAAGGATCAAAGTGATTGGCTGAGGAGGGACTTCAGTAGTTTAGGACTGGGCACTATATGGTTAGACACTCTAGTGAAAGTGGTAAGCAGCTTAGCTGTCTTCCTGATAGAGTAGTGCCCTGAGTGGGGGATGGTTTCTTACAGCTAGTTCATTTTTTCTTTTATTGCTGAAGCTGATAAAAGCTCATATATGTTAAAAACTATAAGTTACCTGGTGGAGAACCATATGTGCAACCAAACCCTGTCACTGACCAAAGTCTAATGCATATAGCTGACAAAAAAATAAAGCGTGTGCACTAAAAGTATCACAGAGCAGAGGTCCTGGTGGAGCTGCTAATTCATATATTTGTATTTTCACTGAAGTACTATTACATTTTTTTTTAGTTTACCTTTATTGTAGTTTAGGGCCTCAGTGACTTATAAAGAGAGAGTAGAGCAACTTCATAAAAAATTTAGAGCTACAATATAACAATATATTCAAAATATGGTACATTTAATTGTTTTTCTAATTGTTTTGTTTTCTCAATCATACATGCATTATCATATATTTATCATAAAATTCTTTCATACTACACAATATTTCTTAAGGAGAGATTCAGCAGCATCAATAAACCTGCAGCCCCCCTTCCTTCTTTCTAGAACACAGAAACAATCAGCTAGGGCACAGAAAGGGAGTAAAGGAGGATCATACTCTCTCCTAGAACATTTCACACAAATGAGGGCACAGGAGTGTTGTGAAATATCTGATTTAAAAGTTGACATAAGGAAAAAAGTGAATTTGTCTTGTGGATTCCATCTTTTAAACAGTCTCCCAGCAATCATGCAATCTGACAGATATCTGGTCCTCTCCCATAACCATAATCTGTTGCTACATATGAGGAAAAAAAGATACCTTGGGTTTCCTAAAGCCAACTAGTATAAGCTTTCCACTCATTTACATCTTTGTCTAACTGTCTGCAATTGTCCCAAAATGTTCAGATCAAAATAGCCAGACATAGCAAAGAGAACATGGTCTCAAATCTTTTTGTTCCATATATGGAAATATTACAGAATTTAACCCATACTTTCTATACTTAATTGTTGCTGTTGTCCTCTTTGGAAGTTTCATTCCATCATTACCTTTGCATGGAGTAGAACGTTGATATTGCATCCAGTATCAGTGTTCTACTATTACACAACCAACAACAACATGTGCACACTCTACTATCTAGGTCTGTGGGTGATTCTGACAGTAGGTGACAAAATTTCCTAGTCAGTAACCTGACATGCCGCAAGCAGCCAAGTCACAAAACTGCAGATGACCTATTCATACTCAAGAGCCATTAAGGTCGCTCGCTGGCCCCTTGTCACGGTCCAGGGACTGGATAGGAGCCCAGTGGCAGGGAGGAAGGCTGGCTAACAGGAGATGAGATGGAAGAAAGGTCAAACAAGCCGGGTTCGGTACACAGAGAGGTGTAGAGTTCCAAAGGTTGAGGCAGAAGCGAAGTGGAGGGCAAGCCGAGGTCGGTACACGTGTAGTAGTTGCTGGTAGACAGGAACAGCAACAGGAGCAGGAGCTCGATCACAGGCACAGAGCACAATAATCAGGCACTGGAGACAGGAACTAGCTAGGCTTTTATAGGAAGTCAAGGGGTGGAGCTAAGGCATGCTGGAAGATCAGGAGATCACTGGAACTGATCTAAAACACTGAATAAAGGCAAGGAACTGTCTAGCAGCCAGAATAGCTCAGTCAGCAGAGCAGCAGTCCACAGAGGCAGAAGCCCTGGCTTCAAGTCCTGACACCCCTCATGGAGCGAGAGAAAGTTATTTCCTTCTTTCCCCATAAACAGTCTCATTTCTTGTCATATTCAGGGGCCTCCTTTCATTCAACAGGTGTTTCAATAATGCAAAACTTAGACAACATTAGTAAGGTACCATTGCAGACTGTGATAGTACAAAGAGTAATACAGATATCTACTGTAGTGTACTAATAAAAAAAGAACATTTGGCTCTCACCCAGAGATGTTGTAAGGACCACAGCTTACAGATAAACTTTTATAACCGAGCTAAAGAGGTCTTTCTCTTTAGCAGCCGCCTTTCCCGTTGAACTAGAATTGTTTGGAGGTACTCGGATGCCCCCAGGACTTAAACTCTAAGGTAGTAAAAGTTTATCAGTTTAGCCGTAGCACAGGGAGTAGCAAACCGGATCACTGGAGGCAGGAACTGAGGACAGACCAGAGGTCGTAGGTCAGAAGCAAGCAGGAAAGTCCAAGACCAATCCAAAGGTCTGGGCTGGTAGAAAACAGCAAAATCCAGAAACAGGCTCAGGTCAAGGGGCACAGACATACAAGCGCAGCCCCGAGACACAGAAAGAAAGCTGTTGAGGCTTGTGACAGAGCCGCTGCGGCTCGTAACAGATGTCAGGGGAATTTTGCAGTTAAGGGAGTACCTCTCAAAGTCAACTAAACTTTATCTCATAAGACGGAAGTGAAATAAAAGGCAATAAGCTCACGTTTCAATTGTGGCCAGAGTCAATTCCCGTCCTACGATTGGGAGTTGTTATCCTTTTTTGAGAGACAGCTGTCTATTTAATCTGAGTCACAGCACCAAGCTGTTATTAATAAGTTTTTTCCAAACAGTATAAAATCAAAAATCATAAGTCAATAGCCAATTGTGAGCTTCTTTTTTCAAGCATGCAAACATGGGTGCAGGATTCTAAGAAGAATGTAAAAAAACAGTTAATGCATTAACACAGTCTTATATTCATGTCCTGTTACTGGGCAGATTTTAGTAACACACCCTCGTCTCGGTACTCGGATCTGCTAAGTTCGGGTGTGTTCGGTTCTCGGGGAACCAAGCCTGAGCATCTCTAGTATAGAATGTAAGTAAGAAGTTTTTATTATCTTCTCGAACTACACTTAAAAACTAAATTCGTATCACAATGAACTGAGTTTAGAATTTTATATAAAAATAGACTACTATAATGTGAACAATACAATTGTATAAACTTAACTAAAAGCACACTACAACATTTGGCACATAACACTTTAAACAGATCTCTCTGATATATTATAAAGTAGAGGTACCTCTATTACCACTGAAATAATACTTGCTATACTTAATTATTGATATAAACCTATATATGGATATTTGTCTGATTCACTTTAAACATCTATGAAGAAGCAATTACATATATAACTATATAGATATGCAGCTTTATCATAAGGTAGTTGGAATATATGCCCCTTCTTCTTTCAGCTCAGATATAAAGCAGTTTACAGCCTGAAGTGCAAGACAGTGTCCCAATCCATATAACAGGCTCCTTCCCAAATAAATTATCTCACTTCTGTAGATATTGCATGAATAACAGAAGACTTTTGCTGATTTCTCTTGATTTGACTCCAGTCCAGTCACATTAACTAATTATCCCTATCCTCACCCTTGTAATAATATATCAGTCCGACAAAAGGGTGTAAACTAACATTCTTCAGGGTTCCCCACCACAACCCTATCTAACAAATATGGCTCAGTCCAATCATATGAACAATATAAGAAACATTGGTAGTTATCAGATTCTCTCTCTCTCTCTCTTTGCTCTTCTCTTCAGACCTTTCCCAGCAGCTCAGCTTATAGTGTCTCCTGTTTTTGCACTTCCCTCTGCATAAACAGCACTGGTCTTTCTCATCCCCGCCATAGCTCTTACTCAGTACTGGTTCCTCTCCACTCCTTCATGTGCCTTCTCCTCTTTCCACTGCAACCTCTCCATCTCAGTCCCTCTCAGAATTCAAATTTTCAACCACTACTTTACAAGCTCCTCTTCCCCAATGCATGCTGGGAGATATCTAAAGTGCATGTGCAGCCTGCTCGAATCGACCATTACTACATGCAGAAGCCTGCTGCTACCATTCAGTCATACTCTCTGCTTTATAAAAAGGTGAGAATAAGTCAAAGAGGGGCACAAATTGGCAGCAGTGATATGCCTGCTTTTTTCCACATGTTTCGGGAAAGAAGAAAACACCTTTTATATGCATTTTTAAAAGCCTTTTTAAATTTATTTTTTATTACTTCTGAAGTAAAACAGTGAAAAGAGCCTATGATAAATCTCTTCTGCACACTAATGTTATTGACATCAACAGATCTGGTGCTATGTGGCCTTAATGACAGTTTGCAAGCTGTCCAGGTTACACTGGATTCTGTAGTTTTAATGGGCACTTCCTCCAAACTGCAATTGTGACTTTCACAAACAGAGAAACCCTGGTGATGTCTGTTAGGATTAGAGATGGGCGGGTCCGGTTCTCCGAGAACCGAACCCACCCGAACTTTGGGTATCCGAGTACCGAGCTGAGCAGCTCGGTACTCTCCCGCCAATTCCGAATCCAAATCGAGGCCGAACGTCATTGTGACGTCGTCGGATCTCGGGACTCGGTTCTCGCGATACTTCAACTTTATAAATACACGCCTCCACAGCAATCCATCGCCATTTGACAGAGGGAGAGAGCAGGGTGTAGTCATAGGCTAATTAGAGCAGGGACAGAGAAAGAATACAATATTGTTCTTGCAATTGCTCTAACCAAAATCGCTAGTGCAGAGAGGAGGATAGAGGTTTATTATTTTTTCTTCATATTTGGCACTCCCCAGCGCTTTTGGGTTGTCCCCCATAATTGTGCATTAATATTTCTGGCTGTCAAAAGTCATATCTGTCAGCAGTATCTACTCAATAAATGTTAGCACTCCTCAGTGTTTTTGGGGTGTCCTCTCTAATTGTGCATTAATATTTCTGGCTGTCAAAAGTCATATCTGTCAGCAGTATCTACTCAATAATTTTAAGCACTCCTCAGTGTTTTTGGGGTGTCCTCTCTAATTGTGCATTAATATTTCTGGCTGTCAAAAGTCATATCTGTCAGCAGTATCTACTCAATAATTTTAAGCACTCCTCAGTGTTTTTGGGGTGTCCTCTCTAATTGTGCATTAATATTTCTGGCTGTCAAAAGTCATATCTGTCAGCAGTATCTACTCAATAAATTTTAGCACTCCTCAGTGTTTTTGGGGTGTCCTCCCTAATTGTGCATTAATATTTCTGGCTGTCAAAAGTCATATCTGTCAGCAGTATCTACTCAATAAATGTTAGCACTCCTCAGTGTTTTTGGGGTGTCCTCTCTAATTGTGCATTAATATTTCTGGCTGTCAAAAGTCATATCTGTCAGCAGTATCTACTCAATAATTTGTAGCACTCCTCAGTGTTTTTGGGGTGTCCTCCCTAATTGTGCATTAATATTTCTGGCTGTCAAAAGTCATATCTGTCAGCAGTATCTACTCAATAATTTTTAGCACTCCTCAGTGGTTTGCGCTCAGAATGGATTCAAAGCAGTCCACATATGATCTAAATGAGCAACCAGGTTCTGTCACCAGTCCTGATGTTAGTGTTCCCAGTACGTCATCTGGCCAAGGCGATGTCAAACAACAGAGTGTTTTCAAATTAGTGCAAAAAACAAAAACCAAAAAAAAATTTACTGTATTGAAGCGAAAAAGAAGTGTAACTGAGCAAAAGTTAAGTGACGATAAAAAAAAAATTGCAAGCATGCCATTCTACACACGCAGTGGCAAAGAGAGAATGAGGCCTTCACCTTTGGCTATTAGTGGCAGATCCCAAAAAGTTACCCAGCCTACAATTGGTGCACAACTACTGTTACGCGTCAAAGCCGAGCTGCAAGATAACAGTGAGGCATTACAGGAGAATATTTGCTCTGATTCACAAATGATAACAATCCCTGTGGAGAGTCCATCCAACAGTGGGATGTCTAATCGTGAGCATTCTGCTGATGTGTGCCTTAATAGCCCGAGTGTAGCCGGTGATACCCAAATTGAGGATGCCACTTTGGAATTAGAAGAGGATGAGGGGGAGATTTGTGTAGGCGACGAGGGCGCTAATGATGATGTTGATGATTATGATGCAGACAGATACCAAATTGCCTTTCTCAATTTCTATTTATATTCTAGATTATATAACGGCTGAATAGTTTTCTATTTTACTCCTAGTGGAGAGAGGATCTGATGCAGACAGATACCAAACTGCCTTTGTCCATTTCAATTTATATTGTACAGTATATAACGGCTGAATTTATTAGTATTTTATACAAGTGGAGGGGGGCCTAGAGAGACAGAAACCAAACTGGCTTTCTCCATGTCAATTAATATTGTACAGTCTATATCGGCTGGATTTTTTGGTATTTTATACAAGTGGAGGGGGGCCTAGAGAGACAGAGTGACCCCAAACTGTCTTTCTCCATGTCAATTAATATTGTACAGTCTATAATGGCTGAATTTTTTGGTATTTTATACAAGTGGAGGGGGGCCTAGAGAGACAGAGTGACCCCAAACTGTCTTTCTCCATGTCAATTAATATTGTACAGTCTATAATGGCTGAATTTTTTAGTATTTTATACAAGTGGAGGGGGGCCTAGAGAGACAGAGTGACCCCAAACTGTCTTTCTCCATGTCAATTAATATTGTACAGTCTATAATGGCTGAATTTTTTAGTATTTTATACAAGTGGAGGGGGGCCTAGAGAGACAGAAACCAAACTGGCTTTCTCCATGTCAATTAATATTGTACAGTCTATAATGGCTGAATTTTTTGCTATTTTATACAAGTGGAGGGGGGCCTTGAGAGACAGAAACCAAACTGGCTTTTTCCATTTCTTTACATATTTAACTATAAGTGTAGGGTGTAATATACATTCAAAGACGATGGCTGCATTGCCAATATGCATAGATGGAGAGGAAGACAATCTGTTTTGTGTGTAGAATAGGCCTACCAACGAAGAATTAAACTGTTTTTTTGGATGATTTATTACCTCAACAATTAGATTACTTGTCTCTAAAACAGTTGGAGCACTAAATTGGGTTAATTTAGGCCCAAAAACATGGATTTTCCCAAAAAATAGCAAAACAAAACCAAACAAAACCAAAACCAAAACCAAAACACGCAATGGCGGTTTTGCAAAACCAAAACCAAAACCAAAACACGACGGTAATCCAGATCCAAAACCGAATCCAAAACCAAAACACGGGGGTCAGTGACCATCTCTAGTTAGGATGAGGGCATAAAATATGATATGATGAAATAGAATATTAACTGTCAGGACCCAAATAAAATATTACATTGAGACATAGAAGTGAACATGATTTTCTCCTCAGATAATAGTTTGTTTCCTTTATAAAACATTTGGTCAATTAGCCCAGTAAAAGGTAATTAGGTTGATCAGACCCTTTGTGAGGAGACTAGCTTATAATATACAGATCCTAGACATCAATTGTTTTGATCCAGTATTACACTTCCTAATTGACTTCCTTTCAATAAGTATTGTAAACACAAAAGAACCACTAGATATAAAGTAGAGAGAGCCATGCCTAGGTGAGAATATTGCAGACAAAGACTGCATTTGAAGGCTGCCTATACAGGTATATAGAAATATGAACTTCAAAGAAGATGTCTTCAAATTTCAGATTTTGGGAAATCTGTGCACCACTCCATACTGAGGAGCAGAAATCAGACTAGGGTTGTGAACTACAGGTACTAGCGGTATCAGGGAAAAGCTATAATCACATATTTTTGGGAAAGGTTTGTTACACTGTTATAATTTCATCATGTTTGGTATTTGCGGGAGATTTTGACCGGTTTATTAAAGGGGGAGTTATGTCTCTTGGATATATCTGTGGAGAGTTACCAAAGGTCTAAACTTTTGGAATATTTGTGAGCAAACTATAGTTCCACCCTGGGGACATCCCTGCCCCCCTATTAGCATTAACGCTGGCCCTGTGAAGGCCGTTCCATTTTATTTTGCTTAAAAAACATATGTTGAGAAGGGGCAAATTGTCAGTTTCTTGGGGGTCAATCTAATTGAAGGACTGTCCATCTTTTCTGTCTACCCCTAGGCATACAGATTATTATTCATAACTGATGCTCTGTACTTTCTTCCCATTTGTTCTTAACAGTTTGCAATTTTTTATTTGCATGTCAAATCTTTATTTAATTGTTTTTTTATTATCTGTAAGCATTGTACCTTTTGTATATTAAATGTAACAATTTAATAATTCTGTCTTTATTTCTATAAACAAACCCATTTCATGTGTAGAAGAGATAAGATTGCTTAACCATGCTAAATCCTTTCAATGCTGAGGTGTGAATTTGCGAATACATTTGTATATCAAGCCTAGTGTGTGCCTGCTTATACATTTCTCAGCCTTGAGGGGTTAAGGGTTAACACTTTTATTGCCCGTGCCTTGCTAACTGTGTGTAACAAGGAGTGTTCATTACGTACTAGTTTGGGACAGGATATTGGGGTCTATTGCCCGTATTCAATAGGTGGTGGCAAGACCGAAGTGGGTGTGGTTGTGTGAACACTGTTTATGGCAATGCAGCAAATCTGTAGCCTTAGGGAAAGAGGCGAGTGTGAGATTTGGGCTGGAATCCGGTGTGTTCCCTTACAGTAAGCTTCCAAGTCACGAGTGCGCAGAGAGGTGGCTTGTGACAGATAAAGTGCTTCAGGAGTGGTTTCCTGACAAAATAGAGGCATGACTGGTGGAATATACGATAAGATATTAAATCAGGGAGTAGCTAGAGAGGGCTTATCCCGGACAATGTCATATTAACTTTACCAGTTTAGCCGTCCTTCCTTGCCACGGAATTCAGATATGCTTCACACTTTTGAGTTGAGTGAAGAGCTCTGGTCATGGATAGATTTATCTGATATACAGTAAAGTTCAAATATCCTGTAACACTCAAATGGTACTCTGCTTATTTCAAGGGACCCAGTGTTCACCAAAGAATCACACTACTCACCACCAAACAAATGCTTAATTGATTCAGCAGGATGCATGGCGCCATGTACTATGGATTTCACCATAAGCAGAAGACATGATTCATCAGACCAGATATGTTTTTTATTTCACCTTTGTTTGTGTCCATTAGTCCATGACAATTGTAACATATATGTTCTTGATGAACTGTCCAATCATTGTAACCCTGCTAATACAGTGTTTTATTAGCGTCATATAAAATAGGTAAATCCTAATTACATTGCTATAAGATTCGATGCATGTGCCTTTATTTATTTTCTAACATTTATACTTCATGTAAGATTGAAGGCCCTCATTATAGTTCTATCATAGTGATTATGTTGGGGGCAAATAATTTAAAGTAATTATGCCTAAGAAAATGATTAAGCCATATATTATGTTGTTCTAATATTATAATTAATGTGTAAGTTGAGAGGGATCATTAAGCATAATCTTAATTACAACAAGCCGTGGGAGATTCTAATTTAGAAATACATATAACATTAATCACTGGGTTTTGATACGTTTTATAGCAAGAAAATTGGCAATCCTAAATCATCATGTGAGGGAGCAGAATATCTATCTATCCATCTATCTATCTGTCTGTCTATCTGTCTGTCTATCTATCTATCTGTCTATCTATCCATATATATATATAGATAGATAGATAGATAGATAGATAGATGGATGTATACATACATTATATATATATATATATATATATATATATATATATATATTTATATATACATATATTTATATATTTATATACTTCTATACTTCTATACTTCTATATACATACACATATATATATATATATATATATATATATATATATATATATATATCTGTCAATTTATTTGTCTTTTATTCTAAAACCATTCTAACCCACCTTTTCCTAAAAGCCTTCCAGTCTCATGCCTACACTCCCACTGGTCGGCTTCCTCTCTTTCTCATCCCTTCTTCCCTTCTCCCCCTTCCTCGACTCCGTCTTCGTCTCTCCCGTCTCATCCATGTGCCTGTCTGTCTTCCCCTCCCTTTAGATTGTACGCTCCTTTGAGCAGGGCTCTCCTACCTCCTGTTTCCATCACTTTTTACTTCGCTCTCCAGCTACTCAGTTCACCTCCTCTCTTACCCTCTGCCCTCTGTCTCCTCTCGCCTCTCTCTCCGCTCCCCTTAGTGACTCTTTACCTGTCATCCGTGCCCACCCTCTTGGGCCATAGTTACCTGCCTGTACTCACTTTTCCCCTCCCTCTCTTTCTTGCTGTGACTGAGCCCCCAGAGTTATAGTGCTTTCTGTTACTTGTACTGTGCTGTTTCACCTTGTACTGTGCCATTGTTTGTCCTTGTACGGCGCTAAGGATACTTTGTGGCGCCCTATAAATAAAAATTTATAATAATAATAATAATAATAACCATTGGTGCTTAATTTGAGATCTTTTGTACTGATGTTATACGACTTATTGAGCCACTTTACAATGTATTACGCTGTGATTAGTGTATAAAAACTGTACAATGGTTCTTTACAAGCACCTCTTTGCTAGATAATCAAATACTTCTCACTAAGCACCGCGCCCGCAGGACTGGTGCAAACGCAGGATATCTAGAGGGAAGGCTCCAAGTATTAGATTTAATAATGCAAAACAAAACAACTGGACATTACTCACCTGTTACACACTAACATGTCCCCTGCTGCCTACCAACTTTTCTCACCTATGCCCACTAGCTATTCTCAACCCTATCCTGCCCCCCTCATTTTTCTGTAGCCTTCTCTTTCTACCCCCTCATTTTTTTGAAGCCCTCTCTTTCTGCCCCCCTCGTTTTTCTGTAGCCCTCTCTTTCTGCCCCCCTCACTTTTAAGTAGCCCTCTCTTTCTATGCCCCTCCCCCTCTATATGTAGTCTGTACTTACCTTCTATTTTTCTTTTCTCGCTTCTCTGCTTGATCGCGCCTCCTCTTACTGGCAGCGTCGTGACATCACAACGCTGACGGAGCCGGAAGCAGGACACACACTAAGATGCGGTGCTGCACTGTAGCAGCACTGTACAGAAAAACAAAATGTTAAAAAGTTGATTGAACTGTGAAAACCCGTGGAAAAAAGGTGCCGGAACGCCGTTTGACAAAAAACGCCTATGACAAAAAAAGCGCTATACACACACACACACACACACACACACATATATATATATGTATATTACAAGTTATGAAATAGGGATTGAACAATGATGCTTTCAGTTAGTATTGTAGATGATGATATAATGTATGTGGCTATTAACACACATATACAAGTTCTCAGGGATGAAGATGATGATGTTCACTTGCAGAGAATGTTTACAAAATGGTCTTACATTATATGCAAAGACTATAATATGTTGCAGATTTATATGACATCAGACATGTATCAAGTAACAGAGTTTTATATACAATAATGTTTTGTGCGCTGTGTTATTATTACTCTGAGGTCATCTAATAGTTGTGTTTAAATATTATACAACACAAAATACAGCTTCCTCATTGAATGCCTGATTAACTCCACGCCTTCCTGGGTAGGTTTGGTAGAAACCTTTTTATTTCTTATAATATACTTTTTTCTCTATGTATTTCAAGTTGTTTATCATCCTCTGCAAAAAAAATGATTAACTGAATTAAAGGTCAGGACTTTTTATGTTTTACTAATACATATAGGGATGGATGGGTTACTAAATACATTCTGTATAAGTGCAGATATTTGCAGTCTACTTGTTATTGTACTAAACTAAAAAAGTGTCTATCATTAACATCACTTGCAAACAAGAAGGCAACACAATATCTATTTTTTTTTATTTATTAGCGTTTCAATGCATTTACCTATGTTCTCAAAAGTTATAGGTGCAGCTGGAATTATATAATGTGTGTAATGGTGCTGAAGGATGGCACTTTATACATGCTGGGTAGCATAGTTGCATACTTTTAATGTCTGTAATTTTATTAGTCTGCTCCTGTTTTACCAACTTATTTTCTATTTGCAGTAACCTATATTAATTAATTCATGTTAAAACTGCATTTGCATAAATTATTTAATTCAGTCTAGTTTATTAAAAGCACAACATTAGCATGAAAATCAAAAATAGATCATTGAGTGATGATAAGGCTGTATATGCATAACAAGTTAACCTGTGCATGATACTCATGCATTCTAGTCAAATCAAGCTACTTAAGGTGTTAAAAAGGTTCTTGTCATGCATTTGGGGCTAGGCCAGGCCTCCTCAGGGGAAGAGCGTTACTTCCCGACGTAAGCGCCCTTTTTTAATGTGGTTTTGTCCACATGTCACCACCTCATCATTCTTCTCCATCACCTCATCCTTCATCTTCATCGCCACATCCTTAATCTCCATCATCTTACTGTTCTAAAACCTCTCGATACACAACGTTTCTGCTAAAGGTGGGCATCCAAGGTGTCAAGGTGTCATGTCATGAGCATCGTTGTGCTCAATCAGTCTTCCTTGAAGGGCAGTATTCATAACCTGCACTTTCACATCACTGCTTCTCCGTACTCGTGAAAATGCGACATACAATTGTCCATGACCAAAGACAGGCTCTGGTAAATAAATACCCACACGGTCAAGTGTTTGGCCCTGTGACTTGTTAATGGTCATAGCAAATGCCGCCTTCAAAGGGAACTGCTGCCGTCTTTGTTTAAACGGCAGTCCTGTTTCGGATGGACATAAGTCAATCCGAGGTATCATCACCTTCTCTCATTCAGCAGAGCCAGTCAAAACTTCTGCTTGTATCACATTCGTTTTCAGTGCTGTCACTACTAATTGAGTGCCATTGCACAGTCCTCTCTTAACATTCAGATTTCTCAATAACATAATAATGCTTCCAACTTTCAATCTTAATCTGTGCATTGGCATTCTGGAAGTAGTCAAGGTATTCAAAAACTCAACTGGGAAATTTTCTTTCTCCGTGTCATCGTCTGCTTGTACTGCATCATCACTCAAATAAATCATAAATTCACCTTCCATTATTTCCATCACCTTTTCATTAAGTTTATCAACGTCCTCATTTAAGGGACACAAAAATATACTACGCATGTGTGTTCATGAGGTAAAATTACCTCACAAAAAAAGAGTTTGAGCCCTCAACTCGTAAATTTTGCCTTTACTACTCCTCCCACGGGGGAAGGGGGGATGATGGAAGTTATCGGACTTCCCTATTATAATTTTTTTGTCAAATAATGTTAGTATACCAAATTTCAGGTCAATTGGATGAGCCCTTTCTGAGAAAATAGTTTTTTCCACACACACACACACACACACACACACACACACACACACACACAGTAACACACGCCGCTAGGCTTATATATATTAGATTATAGGACTGTCTCTGCAGTTTGAGGTTGATGTTGGTGTTTTTTTTTCTCTCTCTCTGTATCATCCAGTGAATTGTTCATCTATGTGAACGGTCCCATTTACCCACAAGACAAGAACTCACATATATTTACCATAACAATACTATGCTTCCTAGAACATAGACTATTTAATTACTGTATAGAATCAACAAAGAAACAACTCTCCCCTACAGAAATGTAATTTTTCCACAATACCACCGTAGCTACTGTAGGATTCTTGTCTGCAACCAAAAAAAGAAACTCTTTTTTTTCTCCTCTGATCTTTTAGTGAAATGCAAAATAGTGTTTTGCGTAAATAATTTTACATCCATTTTCTACTCAAGAGCGATGCGTGTACACATGTATATTTTACGCTTGTAAGGTTAATGTCAATCTAATGCATTTCATCCATGAAGTACAAGGAGTCTGAACGACAGTAATGTGATGCAAGTGTAATAATCATTGACACTCAGCAATATGCATGAGGTTTACCAGTGTAGAAGCCACATGTAAAATGGACCAAAATGATGGTGCACCGACCAGAAAGTCACATATGTGATATCGTCCAAATATGCATATCATCATCCCCATTTATTTATATAGCGCCACTGATTCCGCAGCGCTGTACAGAGAACTCATTCACATCAATCCCTGCCCCATTGGAGCTTACAGTCTAAATTCCCTAACAAACACAGACAGACAGACTAGGGTCAATTTTGATAGCAGCCAATTAACCTACTAGTATGTTTTTGGAGTGTGGGAGGAAACCGAAACACCTGGAGGAAACCCACGCAAACACGGGGAGAGCATACATACTCCACACAGATAAGACCGTGGTCGGGAATTGAACTCATGACCCCAGCGCTGTGAGGCAGAAGTGCTAACCGCTTAGCCACCATGCTGCCCGTAATATGTAAACTAATCCTTAATAGACTGTAACAACACTTCAGCTTGAACTTCAGGCAATGCCTGCTCTACTGAAGCGCTACTTAACCATTTATGTACGGAATTTGCTGGTGCTATATAAATAAATGTTGATGATGATAACTTATTGGACAATCTGTTTACTAAATTTAAGGAATAATTACACCCAAAATGGAAAATTCAGTGGACAACACCCTGACTGTTTGAAAACCAATTATAGTGTAGGGATAGGTTTATTTTGATATTCCAACCAGAATTAAGCTTTTTGTACATCATCAAGTTCTGTTTATTGTATCTGATACTCAATGGGTTAACTTTAAATACCGGTGCTGCCACAAGGCACAGCTTTCTGAGTCCTCCCAGTAGAGAAATCGCAGCACAATTTCCAATTATAGGACTTCCTGACTATGAATGATATTGCAATTAGAGAAGTGGCAGAGAAATCTATCGATGTGTAATTATTGTGACACAATAGCTTTTTCCCAAGATGAATGATGCTTAGAAATGAAGATGAAAAATATTAGATATATAAGAAAACAGAATAGTGATACAGGTTGCATAAGGGCAAATTCATATTTATTTTGCCATTGGGTCTTATGCAGTGTTTTAGAAGGATTTAAAAAATATATTAATAAATGTCCACAGAGGCAATAATATGCTGTGATATTGCAGAAAACTATGGTACAAAGGTCTTTACTTCGTCCCTGTGACTACTGACTATCAAGCTGCTACCCTGCCAAACTGGAAGTGACATGCTAGTCCACTATTGAATTATCATATACAGTAGATACTCAACTAAGGTGCCTCAGCTGGCAAGTTAAGTTGACAAAGTCTCCTTAACAGATGGCATAATTAAATGTACTTTGGATCAGTGGACACAGACATCATAGCACTAACCTATGACCTATGTAATAGCAGCTTCATCACAGTGAAGATTTGTTAACCAATCAGCAAATCCTAATATGGAATTAGCTTAACGTGGGGAGGACACACTGTGTTTTGATATATACAGCGTCACCTAGCAATACTTAACTGCAGCTAGTGGTGATACTAGGAATCTACCTACAGCATAAGTCCACATATTATGGAGGTTATATGTGCAGACAGCCTTTGTTTTTAGTATATTTTATTATATTTCGCTTATTTTAATATATAACAATAAAAGTTACATTTTAATTAATATTCAAATGGGAATTGGAAGCTTCAGTGCACCTATAATCAACTTCTTTTTCTTCTCTGTCTAATGTTATATAAGTTAAGGTGGCACCCCATATAGATACAATTTTGATATATAGAATTAATGGGCAGTAAGCTTCCAAACATATGAATTAGTGCGACAGCAATTTCCATTTCAAACAGTGTATCATTGTCAGGGCCGCCATCAGGGGGGTACAGGGGGTACTGTTGTACCGGGCCCGGGCTCACCAGGGGGCCTGGTACAACAGCGCAACACAAACTTACCTGGGGGCCCGCTGTCTTGCAGTCCGCTGGTCTCTGCTACTCTGCGCTGATGTTTTCACCGTGACAGCCAGGCACCAGAATGCGATCGCAGGGGTGGAGGAATCATTCCCCTGTGATCATGTGATCTGCCTGTGACAGCCAGGCAGCTGCCAATCATGATCGCAGGAGAATCATTGCTCCGCCCCTGCGATCATGTGATCCTCCCTTGTCACTGATGGTGTGGCGTGACCTGATGTCACACCACTGTTCCCGCCACCGCAGAGGAAGAAGAAGAAGAAGAAGGAGCAGCAGAAGAAGAAGAAGCAGCAGCAGCAGAAGAAGGAGCAGCAGCGAGCAGCAGCTGCAACACCTCTAACTGTATGTATACTTTATTTTTCAGGTTTTTCTGTTTGGGGGGCACTCATCGGGGAGGGGGCGCTTACCGGGGGGGGGGAGGGAGGGGGCCCGGCCTGTGTCATTTGTACTGGGTCCCATGAGTTCTGATGGCGGCCCTGATCATTGTGCAATTATATGTGATGAGTAGAGCACTGGTCATTCCAAAGAGTTCAGTTTATATTGACTCATATTAATTTAATTAGTATCTACTAGAAAGGAATTTCAGGAAATGCCTCCTATATGTAGCTATATGTATTACTCTGAGAATCTGGGATAATCTGTAACACCACATAGACAGTAATGTGACTAGAACCATTGAGCAGATTTGTCTTCAATGATGTTACCCACCAATAAATACATTGTTGTACTTCCTTCTAGAGATGAGCATACATTGTTTAGTTTGCAGGGCCAATAGTTATATTTAACATTTTAGTTGAACTATTTCACATATTTTGGGTTTAAACAGAAAAAAGAGTTAAACAAATATGCAGAGCGCAAAAGTCCTTTATAGGTAAATGTGTTTCTTTTCTATGAGTCTAGTTCAAAACCATATAAAGATGGTTCTTTACTCATATCTGCTTGTCAAGGTGACTGCTTGATCTGAAAACGCTGTTGCTATCCTGACTTCAAAGCCCAGGGCAAACGCAGGGTTTTTAAGGGGTTCAAATAGTTGAATTTGGAACAAAGTAAAAATAAAACATAAAAAATAAAGTACCACAATAAGCCTTCAACTTTTTTTACTGTAAATAACAAGTACATTTGAGTCACAAAATAAATTCTTATTCATATAATGAAACATTATCTAATAATAAGATTGACAATAATAAATAATAAATAACGAAACACAATAATAAAACATTTTCTGTTAAAGAAATTTCTTGTGCTCAACCTTTTATTTAATACTTTGAATGTCAATAAAGCCCAATTCCATTCTACGCTTATGGAGTCCAATAAACTCTGCTAATACGTCATCCACAGCAGGAAGGATTTTATTATGTATGTGAAGTAAGTCCAGAACATTCAGATGACTCTGCCCCATAGTGCTGTGCAAATGGGTTTTCAGAAGCTTTAGAGAACTAAAGCTGCGCTCAGCATCACAGGTAGTGACTGGAAGGACACATAATATCCTCAGCAGGGTGTTAAAGTTAGGATGTTATGATGTTAGCTTACTAGCATGGCATAAAGCTTCAGAAGGAGTAGAGGGGAGAAGTGCTGTATCTTGAGCCATCCAATGATGTTTCCATAACAATAGCTCAGCATGAATTGTTCTTGGTGATGGAAGATTATTTTCATACATGTCGGTGAAGGCACTTAGAACTTGGTTGTAATTCTCCATGTCTGTAACCAGTACGGATGCGATTATTGTCAGTGCCGTCATAGCTTTTGTTTGGTGGTCTGAGAAACGCATGTCAAGCTCGGCAATTAAGTAATCAAGATAGGGTATCGTAATGACACGCATATAATACATTTCAGGAGTTTCAGCTGACGTATTATTTCTAACTCTAATCCCAAGTCAGCAGCTTTCTTAAAAAGTACTGTATGCTGGTTTTCCACATCCTCTCTGATCCCTGCCATTGTCACTTTAACTCCATAAATTGCAGAACAGGCCTTCACAATGTCATTAGCTGTAGATTGTAACAATACAGTCAGTCCTTTCACAAAGGACATACAGTGCTGTACTACTACTAAAGAGATGATGTGGTCAAAAGTAGTTAAAGAAAGGTAAAGTGCTTTGACATCAACAACACTATCTCTGTTGCATGATACAGGATTATCAGATGAAGGATCATAAATGTCCACAAAACATTTGACTATTGTTGGATATAAGTCAAGAAATGTCTCCAGTGCATGCATGATGTCGTTCTATCCAACGGGTCCTGCACAAAGACTTTAACCTTTTCCTTCTCGCATCAGGGCACTCACTTGTAAGCAGCCTCAAGAGCATTCTGGTATTTAGGGTGAGAGTCAAAATATATATATATACTCTGTCAGCAACACCAAACATATTTCTCACCATAGGAATTTGAGAAGTTGCCATGATGGCCAGGTTTAAAACATGGAAGCAGCAATGGGTGTACACAGCCTTCGGGTACTGCCGAGATATAATTGCAGAAGCACCTTTCTCTTTCCCTGCCATTGATCCTGGACCATCATATCCCTGACCTCTTAGTTTTTCCAATCAAAGTCCTGCCATTTTAATGCCTGTGATGATTTGCTTGGCAATTTGTTGACCAGTGACTCCATCACTGCATTCTAGGAACCTTAGGAACTCCTCTCTTATATAGCCATGTTTACTAACAAAGTGAATGATGAGTGCTAGCTGTTCTTTGTTACTGTAGTCTGCCGTTTATTTAGCTATGACAGTAAAGAAGTCATCCACATCAGCCACTAACTTTCTAGTTAGTATGTTTCCACATATGCCTATTATTTTATTTTGTATGCACTAGCTGGTGTATCTTGAGTTTTTGACTGAATTTTTTAGATTGGTCTCTCAATTCACTCCTTTACTTCGGTATTCTTAAATGGCAATAAAGTTGCTTTTGTTTGCAGAATCATCCCTAATACTGTCTCGGTGGCCTCTTAGAGCAATATTTTGACAACCACACATAATAATGGCAGTAATAATTGGTTTAAGCTTAGATCTATTTTACTCAAATGTCTTACATCTTTCATTGCTTAGGTAGCGGTCCACTGGTTTCTGGATTCCCTTATAAGTCTGTTTAAACTCTGAGGCTACTGGTACAGCATTCACATGAGTTAAACTAACTTGGTGTTTATTTAATGCGCCAATCATTTTTGTCCAGTTTGAAAACGGAACAGACACAAAGTTTTCAGCATCACCACTTGACTGAGGGAAGAGAGCACACAAAACACAGAGTCCTGCATCAAGCTATTTAGAATATGCCAGCCATTTAAACTGTGACAGATACTCATGCTGGAATTCACGCTGCTTTCCATACATAAGCTTCGTAGGAAACTGGAAATCTAACGGAGATTTATAGAAATTCTCAAGAAGATTAAACTTCTTTGCATCACTTGGTGACTAAGTTAAGGCAATGCTGATTTCAGGTTGTTAAGAAAGCTATTCAACATGTGGAACTGTAGGTGGATTTGTTAGTTCTGCAGATGATGGTCCTAGTCATCCTCATAGCATGTTTCTGAAACACTTGAACATGTCTCTATGTTAGTTATAGTGGAGGTTTTTAATGCAGATGATGTTCCTGCCTCACCCTAAGACCATCATTCTGATACACTTGGACATGTCTCTATGTTACTTATTGGGCTGGTTAGTACGGCAGATGATGTTCCTGCCTCGCAACCAGAGCATCCTTCCAAAATAGCTGGGCCAGTGTGCTCTATCAAATTGCTTTGGGTATTAGTAGAATCCGTCACTGCTGGCAGGGGCATAGCCTTTTATGCTGCTTTAAAATATTTAAAGATAGCACCTTTTTGAGAGGAGGGACGTTTTGATATGGTTGTTTTTCCTGCATAAACTTCTGACCATTCTAAAAATATGATAAAATTATAATTTTGTAATAACTAACCTTTTTGTTAAAATATTTTCCATTATCTATTATATTAGCAATTTATATGAAATGAAAAATCATTGCTACCACACAATAAAAAACTGTACATTAAAACAATCACCTAAAACCCTCATTAAAATGAGTATTGACACCACGCATTAAAACCACCATTGATACCGCACATATTAAAAAAAGCTTTGATACCCACATTAAAACTGGCATTGATACTCCACATTAAAACTAGCATTGATACTCCACATTAAAAATACCATTGATACTCCACAGTAAAACTAGCAATGATACCGCACATCAAAATAGCATTGATAACACACATTAAAACTAGCATTGATACCGCACATTAAAAAAATCTTTGATATCGTAAATTGTAAATATCATTGATACGCCACATTAAAAAGCTAGCATTGATACTCGACATTAACACGAGCAATGATACAGCACATCAAAATAGCATTGATAACACACATTAATACTAGCAATGATACCGCACATTAAATCTAACATTGCTAATGCACATTAATAAAAATTAACAAAAAACATTGATACCATGACACCAGTTTTGACTATATTACATACATATATGCAATATATATAAAGTTAGTGTAGCATTGTGGCTTAGTGGTTAGCACTTCTGCCTTACAGGGGGTCATGAGTTCAATTCCCAACCATGACCTTATCTGTTGGACGTTTGTATGTTCTTCCTGTGTTTGCAGTGGATTCCTCCCACACTACAAAAATATACTGGTAGGTTAATTGGCTGCTATTAAATTGACCTTAGTCTCTCTTGGTCTGTGTGTGTTTTAGGCAATATAGACAGTAAGCGCCAATGGGGCAGGGACTGATGTGAGTGAGTTCTCTGTACAAAGCTGTGGAATTAGTGGTGCTATATAAATAGCTGATGATGATAATCAATATGTTATAGGATCCTCTATTTTATTAATCATTATTAAAGTAATAAAGCTTGCCTCTTATATTAAAGCTTGAAATATCTATCTATCTATCTATCTATCTAAAATCTAATTAAAGCTTATAGGCAGGCTCCAGTAATTACTTTAGTAATGATTAATAAAGTAAAAGATCCTATATTTATTTATATCACACAGCTCTGCATCTTAACCCTGCCCTGCAGAACCCCACCTACAAACTTAGCTCTGCACCTCAACCTTGACTAGCAAAATCAATATACTCCAGTTCCTAGTAAACTGCCTCCAGCTTTTTGAAACATATTCTTGGCTTTTACTAGTATTTCTTATTCTTGTTATTTCCTTATTATTTTTATAACATTACAAGGCTGTAATTGCACAGGACTCCTGCCTTAATCTTATATACCACCACTGAGCTTCCAGCTGAGCCACACAAGCTGGACATAATATTATAATTTAATGCTGAGCAACCATTCTCCTGCAACCAGTCTGCAAAAATGAGACAGCAGGGTTCATCCAGGAGTGAGTGCAGACTCACCAGAAATGGACTCTTGGGTCTATGAATCAAGGGTAAAACACTGAACAGTATCTAGGTTCACCCTGTGACATGCTACCCAATAAATAAGAAACGCACTTATATGCCTCTTAGAAACAAGTACCAGATATATATATATATATATATATATATATATATATATATATATATAATTTGCTGAGCGCCCAGTGTCCCTGGGACTCACCATTCAGCAGGGCAGCCAGTGATGTAATGCCCCACTCTGGCTGTGCCTGTTAGGAGCCACGCATGTGCAGCAGCTCCTTTTCGGCGATGCTGGATTGTACAGCAGCCGCGGCGCTGTCAGAGAATCGTCAGCGGCGGTGCGTAGATAGGGGCAGTGTTTAGCATGCTTATACATGCTTTTGCTACCCCGTCCATTCGCGGAGGGGGGGGCGTTAGCCCTTAATTTCCCTGACATAAGTGCTATTGGAAAGTGGATACTCACTGTATCTGATTATGATCAGCACCAGCTGCAATAAGAACCAAGTATTCCCCACAAATGGAGCAATGATGGCTTTCAACCAGTAGAAGAATGGTTAAGATTCTCTACAATTATAGATGCTGAGAACAGAGGCTCCATCTCAAAAGTCTAAGCAGCCAGTTACAATGCAACTTATATATCAAAGATTAGCAGATCTTCATAATAAATTCAGCATAATTTAAAGAGGTTAATGCATCAGCAGTTTAGTATAAAACTTTTCAGCATTGAGTATGTTAAATAGGTCAGGGCCGCCAGTCGCAGGGGACCTGTACTCCCCAAGAAAAACTTGAATAATATATAAATTGTATGCGACAGCGCACAAGAACTACTATATATATTCAAACAGGATAAGGATAATTTAAATACTAAATAATAGTAATAGATCCATTGATAAAAAGTGAATTAATAAAACTCAGTTTATTCAAAAATACAATAATTATAAAACAGTTCTTATAAATTTATCCATAAAATATTCAGATAATCTTAATAAAATAGCAATAACAGACAGTGTAACCAGTTGTTTGAATAATTGCTACTATTGGTAAGAGGTGAAGAATTTCTGGTCTGTGATTCTTAGACCAAACATTTCTTATGGGATGTTCCCAATATCACCTCACTAATACATGTCACAGTTTTTAACACAAGAGCAAAGGGGTATATTTACTAAACTGCGTGTTTGAAAAAATGGAGATGTTGCCTATAGCAACCAGATTCTAGTTATCATTTATTTAGTGCGTTCTACAAAATGATAGCTAGAATATAATTGGTTGCTATAAACAACATCTCCACTTTTTTCAAACCCGCAGTTTAGTAAATATATCCCCAAGTCTCTTTTACTGATACTAGGTTGTAAATTCGAAATGGAAATGAATAAACACAGTTAAAAAAAATTGTGTAGACACCTGTACATTCGTGTAATACTTTTGAAACAAAAATAGTCAAAAAATAGCAACATAAGCATAAGATTGTGTTGGCACCTTTACTGTTTTGGGTCATGTGATGTACTCATGGATAGATGATTTCATATTAAACTCAGCTATGTGGTCAGCATCTACAAATGAGCAGCTCAAATCATAACACACCAATATATTGTAGTGATGCAAACACTTCAAAGAAGCCTCAACTGCTGGGTTTCTTTTCACCGAGCCACAGTTTTTCTTGTGTACCCCCGTGGACTTCCATCCAGATAGAAGTTCCGTTCAGGAACTGCTACAGGTGTCTAACACAAAATGTATGCAGACCACTGTTACTACAGACCACTCTGTAAAATCCTCACAATCATGTAACTTTTGCAGTCCTTTGCGGCATAAAGAGTAATTGAATGGATAAAAGCCCAGTGTAGCAATCTAATCACACCACTGATGCATTTCATTGCCAAAAGCAATTTTCTCACAGACCTGAATAAAGGAGTAGCCACATTTCTCCATATATAGTATATCCACTAGTCAATTTTCCAGTTACTTAAACATAAACCCATGCATCTATAGGAACAATGTATCCACGCATCGTTTAAACTAACCAATTAAAGAAAAATGTACATGCAAAATTCTAACAACACTTAATATAGTAATTCCAATTAATATCAACAATCATACATGTTTTGATGGTTTAATGTCTCTATATAACTTATTCTCGTTATGAATCTTATATAGAAATAGTTATTTATGCTTCTACTGTATTATTAAAGCAAACAAACAAAAACAGTAATATAATACAAAACAAAATCACCAGCAAACAATAATAATCACATTAAATCATTTATTTCTAGCGATTCATTTATTTGCTTTTGAACTTCAATTGCATTAACTTGCATTCTCTGGTGTAAAGACTATTTCTGAGCATACCACTTCTAGACATTAAACTTTTTTTGTCATAAGCTACTCAGCTGTGATGCTTCCACCACCATGCTTCACTGTAGGGATGGTGTTTTCAATATGATGTGCAGTGTTAGGTTGGCACCAAGTATAGCTCTTAGCATTGAGGTTGAAAAGTTCAATTTTGGTCTCATCAGACCATAGAATCTACCTTCACATGACCATGTCCCCCGTTTGTCTTTGGGTAAACTCTAGCTGTGCTTTGATATGAGTTTAGTTCAACAAGGGTTTTCTTCTTGCCACCCTCCCATACAACCAGATTTATAAATCGTGCTTGCTATTGTTGTCCTATGCATATTTAATCCCATCAGTCACGAAGACTATAATTCCTTTTGAGTTGACATTGGCCTCTTGATAGCCTCCCTTAATACAGCTCTTTTTGTCCAGTCACTCAGTTTTGGAGGAGGACCTGTTCTAGGAGATTCACAGTTGTTCCATATCTTCTCAATTTTTATATGATGGACAAAACTGTGCTTCAGGATATTTTCAATGCCTTGGATATACTCTGTATCCTTTTCCTGAATGATGCTTCTCAGTGACCTTGTACCAGATGTCACGAGCCCTCTAGGAATTCTTGGACGAGTGCCTGCCAGCAGTTGGTACCATTGAGCAAAGAGAATGTAACATGCCCCTCATGTTCACTGGGGACCACCGCAAGGAGAATTGCAAATTGCTGCTTGTGTCAGGTAGGTTGCAGCCTTTGATGCCAGTCACTAGTGATGAAGCTGGAATCAGAGCAAGAGTAGTCAAGGTAGCCAAGGTCATAACTGGGAGATCCAAACAGAACCAGAATCAACAGCACCAGAATCAGATACTGAAAAGTAGGCAAGAAACAGCAGGAGTCAAGCCGGAATAACAGTAATAACTTATGCAGCAAAGCGCTCTGGAGCAGGAACTAAGCAGGTGTGACCACATAATCTGGCAGAGAATGACTGCCAGAATCCACCTAATATAGGCAGTCCAATAACCTCCGGAGGTGAGTGACATCATCCGATCATTGACTGCCAATGGGAAAACTGAAAATTGTGTCTCATTACTGCCATTAGAAGAAGCCCGAAGTCGGGACCTGTTGATAGGCAATGGACTCGCCAGGCCGGGAGGAAAGAATGTGCACATCCCTGCAACGAGGAAGGTAAGCAGGGAAGGCGTCTGACACCAGATTTGCTTGACTGTTCTTTTGTCTTCATTTTTTAGTCTTTGCTTTGAAATTTACTAACTACATGGCGGAGGTCAGGTTTTTTGTTCATAATTAATTTGGAAAAATGGTTGGACTATTTTTTTTTTCTTTTTACACATTATCATGTACTTTGTGTTGATTAGTGGGAATAAATTTCAAACAAATACGTCAATGGTGTAACACAAAAAATGTGAAAAAATTTGAAAAAATTTGAAAAATTGTGAAAAAAGTCCAAGGGGGGTGAATGCTTATTATAATCACTTTATTCATATTCAACACCTACTACAGAGACTGCCTTTCAAGTCAAATTGATTAATTAGGCTAAGCTACTTAAGCTGTTTGTTTAAATCAGAGGAGTTTAAGTAACAGAGACTGAGCCAGTATTGAACTTATATAGATGTTAAAAGTGTTTAATGGTTTTTATTGTGAGGAAAGCAGATACTATCAAGTTTAATCAGTAACAGAGATATAATCATTATTTAGAGTGAGATTTTGCTGTAAGGGTTACATTAGTTTACCATAGTTTACATTTGTCTCCCCATCTAATTATCCATACTGCACTGGACTGTGTAATTGTTTTATTCAGTTTATTCACTGCACTCATTTTCCTTTAACTAGTCATCATTTGATATATTCTTTTTAAACCACTAGCTATCAAATGCGAGGCCCCACATCCCTTATCTATTAGCACTCCAGTAATAAAAGTGCTGGAGTGGGTGTCTCCCACTTATATGCGTATTTTATCTGTGACTGGCAGGAGTGTACCAGGTCGAACCCTATTGCTGTGAGCTCATTCAAAAGACATCTGGGTGGAGGTACTCAGGGCCGGTGCTAGGGTCCATGGCACCCTAGGCATTTTTACAAAATTGGCGCCCATCCCCCCCCCCCCCCGCAAAAATTGTCTCACCACCGCCGCCTCTCTGCTCCATCTCCCCCCCTCCACTCACTGACACTAGTGAGTGGAGGGGAGGAGATGGAGCAGAGAGGCAGCGGTGGTGAGCAATAGCCTCTTCCCCCCTCCCCGTGTATCTGAATGCTGTGCGGCGGCCGTGACAGGCATGGTCAGCGGTCGCCGCACAGTCATTTACCATTCTGTGGCGCCCTCCAGGCACCCTCCAGAGCCCGGCGCCTTAGGCAAGTGCCTAAACTTGCCTAATGGGAGCGCCGGGCCTGGAGGTACTGGATTAACATCTACAACTGACAATCCAGTTAATATTTCATTTCCCTGCAGCAGATCTGTCCAGGGTATATAGAACAGTTTTGAAAGTTCTATTCATCTTTACCAATCGGTTGGGGAAATTTGCTTGGGAGGTCTTGTGGTCAATAAGGTGATATCACATATGTAAATGTTGTTTATCTCCTTTTCTAAGAGAAATTTCCCAAAGTACGTCTATATATATATGTTGTTGTTTTTTCAGAAGACGCTTTTGAATGAAAGCTAATATTTGATAGGGGAGACTGCTAATGTACCATCTATGCTTGTAAAATCAAGGAAAACATTTATTAAATTTTAATCCATTATTATAACACTCCAGCCTGCCTTCATTATATCTATCCTAATACTCCTTCCATTGGCTCAGCCAATTCCAAAACAGCAAAACAGGACAAAATTAATTTGTAAATCATGTTTGAACAGTGGCTTCCACTCATATATCTCTTGTATAGAACTAAGCTTCCCACTGAGCTTCTTAATTTTAAGAAGATCTGGGTACCTTGGAATGTTTTGAAAATTCTATAATGAGAAATAATTGTGATGGCTTATCACTGCATTTACTTATGTGTTTATGGAATAATATGTATGCTCTGCCTTCCATCCCTTATCCCTTGACATAATGTTTTGTTTTTTTTTCTACATTGGATTGGATATGTGATTATTGGTTAATTGTGTTATGCACCAACACTGTAAAAAAGTAAAGAGTTAAAAAAAAGCAATCATTATTTTTAATAATTGAATTGCAAAATGATCTTATTGTAGGAGCCACCATATATATTTCCTTAAAAATTGTGTTGTCTTTTTCTTTACAGTGCAGCAAAAAACCAAACTCCGACTAAGCTACATAGCGCATGCACATCAAATGCAAGGGGGCATTGATTAAAACTAGAGCAAATGTAATTTTGCAGAAAACCACAATGATGTCTATGTTTTATGTCTATGTTTGCTAAAACAATCTGTCAGAAAAGTGGGGATTTTATTATTTGTGGGTATAACACCAGTGAGGCATTTTAGTATAGATATCTATAAGTTAGTGTTTAATTAATTTGACCCAGCAACACGTACTGAAAGAGTGAGCTAACAGATTATTTGCATTTACAGACTGTTTACATTTGTCATTAATCAACTATACAAAGTTTCTTACTGGAGCAAACAAAAAATTATATTACAGTGTTCACATAATAATTATTGGGTTATGTTTTGATGCAGCTGTCACAAAACAGAATTTATCCTCATGGCAAAAGAGATACCATGCTGTAGGTTACATTTGAAATCCGTTATTCCAGAAAGGGGGCGTGCTCATGTCCGACTGAGGGCATCAGGGCAGACTGAGGGCATGGCCTCATCACATTGGGAAGTGGCTAGCCCTTCTGTCCTAGACTAGACATTTTTTTCCCCTCAAAGCACCCCATGCTTTTCTGTATGCGCCAGTGTCAAGTGCATATGATGACACACCTCCCAACAGTCATGGCAGTTGGGACAAAAATCCCAACTGTCCAGAGAGTAGGACAGTCCTGCTTATATTAGGACAGGTGGGAGGCATTTAAATATGATTACTGAAAGCATGCACTGTTATGTCACAGATATTAACAGCACGGAGCATCATCATCATCATCATTTATTTATATAGCGCCACTGATTCCGCAGCGCTGAACAGAGAACTAATTTATATCAGTCCCTGCCCCATTGGAGCTTACAGTCTAAATTCCCTAACACACACACAGACAGACAGGGAGAGACTAGGGTAAATTTTTGATAGCAGCCAATTAACCTACCAGTATGTTTTTTGGAGTGTGGGAGGAAACCAGAGCACCGGGAGGAAACCCACGCAAACACGGGGAGAACATACAAACTCCGCACAGATACGGCCGTGTTCGGGAATTGACCCCAGCGCTGTGAGGCAGAAGTGCTAACCACTTAGCCACCGTGCTGCCATAAAGCATGCCCAAAAGAACAGTTTGGTCCTGCCAAGATTCACTCCGGTCAGTGAATGTGAGAATAGTAAAGATCCAATGCTGACTTAAATAATTTTAGGGTAAACAAACAAAACTAAACAGACAAATGCTAACTACAGACCAACATTCACATTTAATAAAATGTAAGGGACTCCAGGCAGTCATTATTTTTAAAATAGTGTGTTTTGAAATTTCAATTTAGCTCCATTTTAAGTTCTGTGAAACTTTTAAATGTACATTTAGCAAGATTGCAAGAAACTCTTACTGTATCTACAACACTGAATCATATAATGATTGTTTATTTTAGGTGCAGATTTTCTTTTACTGTAGAAAGATACGTCTGCCATGAGACAAATCCTTTTGCACACGACTTGGCTCCCAAGGACTGTAATTAAATAATTAGCTTCACCTAGACTGATTGATTGATTATACATACATGTTCCTTAATGTATGAAGCAATTTAACACTGAATTGATTTGATTTGCATTTAGTACGACCAGCCATGGTTACTAAAAAGGGAACAAAAACAAAATAAAGAAGCTTCCAGTACAAAGTTCAGGAAGATAGTCTCAATTAAGTGCATTGCTTACTATGTCCTTTAAACAACAATCAAAATTCATTATTTCAATTATGCAGTGCACATAAATAGAAATTCCTGTATTTTGTAATATAAAGTTTATTTATATTTGATACAATTTTATATGTGACTAATGGCAGTAATAACCATCATTTTAGTTACAGTTTAAGGTCTAGATTTACTAAGCTGCGGGTTTGAAAAAGTGGAGATGTTGCCCATAGCAACCAATCAGATTCTAGCTTTCATTTATTAAGTACCTTCTACAAAATGATAGCTAGAATCTGATTGGTTGCTATAGGCAACATCCCCACTTTTTCAAACCCGCAGCTTAGTAAATCTAGCCCTAAGTGTTTGATTATAACCCCCTAGTTTCAAATTACTAATACTGTTTAAGTGGTATAGTTACTATGGCAAATTTGATATAGAGTAAGTAAGAAAATAAAGAGTTTTGTAGAACATTGTCTAAAAGTAGAACAGTTACCCATAAAACTTGGTGTGGAATATTTTTTTTTAAGCTAAACTGTGTGCTTTGGTTTAAATTAAGTTTCCTATCTTTCACCATGCCTCCTGTTCATTTCCTAAGCTGTGGTGATTAGCAATAGTATTTACTACTGGTGACTAAATATTCTATGGGAGTATGTTTTGGAGAGTAGTTTAATAAAACTTTCACCACCTGATGCATTGGGGTTAATGAAATAAGAATACTATAGAATGGAATCTCCATGGTCCTACCTGGTGTGGTGTGGAACCTGGGTTAATTAATAACAACCCATGCTATTTAAAGGGATTCTTCCTGGCTCAATCTGGTGTAGTGTGGAACACGGTAATATCATCCCCAATGTCATTGGGTGTGACTTGCTGTACTCCTTAGAGACATTAAGGAAGAAGGCAGAGTAATGTTCCCCATTCTACTGACCCTTGTGGTGCCAGGTGGTGTTAAGGTAATGCTGGGGGCACAATCTAATCCCGTTTGGTGCTGGAGGGTGGAGCCTTCTTCATGGTTAAAACAATGCCCCATGCTTATGAGAGATGGGTAGCCTTAAACAACATGTTCCTCTGTAGATATTGTGCAAGTCCCATCATGCATTTTCTGAGACTTTTAATTCCAATACAGCTGCAGAGCCATTGGTTGTCTAAACCCAGTAAAATTGAAAAAAAAAACGAACAAAAATTTAAATATATTTTAAGGGGCATATTCAATTGTCGGCGGAAACACCGAAAATCTCGTGCTTCGCACAATATTACCGTTAGTACGGTAATAGTGCGCGTAAAAAATGTTATTATGGTAGTTTTCTCGCTGGATTTCAGCTAACTCCTCCCTCGTTCCATCCGTCTCTCTCCCAACCTGTGCTCCTTCAAACGGGCACTTAAAACCCACCTGTTCCTTAAAGCCTACCAACCAGCCACCTAACCCTCATCCACTCTTTTCGTTCTCCCTTTCTCCCCTGGCCCTTTTCTTCTCTCCCCCTGCTTTTGGTTCCCTTTCGTGCCTGTTTTTGTTTCTCTTTCCCCCTGCTTTTGGTTCCCTTTCGTGCCTGTTTTTGTTTCACCCTCCCTTAGGATGTAAGCTCTAATGAGCAGGGCCCCCCTCCCCTCCTGTCTCCATACCGGTTCTTCTGCTCTGTCTTTACTCCATATGTCTTCCCTGGAGTTCTTGAAGCATTGGTACTTTGTGTTTATTGTTCTGTACTTTGTCACCCTGTTTTGTACTACTGTTTGTACTGTGTACAGCGCTGCGGAAACCTTGTGGCGCCCAACAAATAAAGGATAATAATAATAATAATAACTATTACCGTCATAATAGTAATAGTTTTAATGCTGCGGAAATGGCGAGAATTGAATATGCCCCTAAAAATGAAAAGCAGTAACACAAATAAAACCTTTTATTTTATTTTTAACAATCTTTATTAGATATTAAAGTACTTACTGGATCACAGTCCATATGTAGTCAATCAAAACTCGGTCCTTGGCATTCATCAGATAGAAGAAAGAAACACAACGATGAAACAAAAAAATAGCACAAGAGGATGGCGGAAAAAAAAAACTAGAATAAAAGAGTATTGTTAAAAAAAAAAAAAGAATATGTATTTTAAAACAAGGGATTGGGTAGTATATTTACTATTGCACGTTGCAATGTCTTGGGGCTCCTACTCATTTCTCTAGCCACCATGACACCAGGGAGACTAGGATTTTTCCCTGCACTTTTAGATGCTGAAGCTTGTTGTAATTAAAGCAAGAGTGTTGCTCACTTTTGTTTGTCATCCCTGTACTAACGTGATCAATCCAGCATTGTACAGTGTATTTTGTATGGGACAGGTTGGCTGACTTGTAAATGGCATGAGGTCCACAGAAGCCTGATTCTGTTACATAAGGGTCATAGAGAGGGGGTATTATTATTGCTATTATCATAGATTTGTAATGTACCACAGTGCTTGCAGCTCTGTACAGTAGGGAAGACAGGACATACATAAAACAAGGACATACAAGGCAGACAGAATAAATACAGACATGAAAACAAAGGGCAGAGGACCCTGCTCATTAGAGAGCTTACATTCTAAGTGGAAGAGGGCACAGCTGAAACAAGGGGAGCGAGTGTGGCTTAGAGTGTATGGTGTATGTATGTATGTATGTATGTATGTATATACTTAGGGGTATGGTGGCTTCTGCCTTTCTACCAAGCTATCAACACTCCAGAGTGGCTGGGATTGCTTTTAGAGCTAGAGCAGGTTGTAATTAGTACAGAGGGCAACCCTCTTTTATATTACACCTTTCTAATAAAGAAACTCACCCCAGCACTGAATAACATGATAGTTGGACACAGTGATTGTTGGGACCCAATCTAAAATTATACCAGACAAGTCATTTGAGTAGCAGTGTGTCTAGGAAGAACACTTGCACTTTTTTGTACAGAGGTTTGGTTGCAATTGGTATACAAGTCTACCCTATGTTTTAATAGACTAAATGACAGGACCAAGAAAAATAATGAGTCCATCTATGATCAGTTTAGGGTCTAGCCTTTTTAATCAAGGACCAATCCATGGTTCAAATCTCCTCGTCTCCTGGCAGCAAGCACATGAATGGATTTCAATTAAATATTCATTGAATCAAGTCCAGGGGTTAAATGTATTAAGTGCTAAATTTAAAGTGGCAATGGCTTTAAAGGCAAAACAATGCCTTTAAAGCCATTGCCACTTTAAATGTTCACTGCAAACTCGCTGATTTCCATCGACTTGCAGAAATCGACACTTAATACATTTACCCTCAGGAATTTTACATGAAATTTTACTGTTACTTATGATCTTGCAATGACCTCATTACGGCCAGCCTTAATATTGTAATTTGTCGTATGATTTTATGACATATGCATTAAGGGTGGGGAAAGGCAAAGTTTCATGCAAAATGAACACCCCTATATTTTATATCTGTAAAGCATCGACCAGAACCTTGTCAGATGGAAATGTCATTTAAACAAAAGCATACAGTGCAGCATAAATGCTGTACCAAAGGCAAAGTTAAATGGATATGTTTTCTGCCAGCCTTGTTTAGAAAGATACACCTCAATTTTTTTTAAACTGCATGATCTCAAAAGTAGCTGAATGTATTCTCCAGATCAGAATGAGATCAGTTACATTATTAATACGTTACATTATTATTAGGGATGTGCACCGGCGACTTTTGAGGTCTCGTGTTTTGTGTTTTGGATCCGGATTTTCGTTATTTTTGAGGTTCGGATTTGTCTCGCAAAACACTTGACGAAAGGTCTCGGTTCGGATTTAAGGTTTTGGATTCGGATTTTTTTTGAAAAAAACATAAAAAGTTTAAAAATCAAGTTTTTGGGCTTATTTTCACTCCTAGGCTATTATTAACCTCAATAACATTCAATAACAAGCATTTCCACTAATTTACAGTGTATTCTGAACACCTCACAATATAGTTATTAGTCCAAAACGTTGCAACAAGGTATCTTTCTGGACTACGTAGAGGAGTGGGTCACCACAATATATATTAAAAACCCTGAACTTTTATGATTCGCACCAATAAATGTACCTGGACTGCGTAGAGGAGTGGGTCACCACAATATATATTAAATATATATTAAAAACCCTTTATGACATAGAACTGACTACTGAATTTGGTGATAAACACAGTGTCAAAGTTCTTCAGTTCTTCTTGTTTTTGTTTTTCCTTATAAAGCATTAGTGTATCCCTATCAGCTTCTTTCATATATTCAAAAGCCTCTTGTACAAGATTCTTATTGTATTTCCTTTCTATGAATTTTTCCATCATGTTACTTCCTTGTTGAATATATTCAGTAATATTTGAGCAGTTTCTTCGGATTATTCTAAATTGTCCCTTCGGTATATTTTTAATCCATAATGGGTGGTGATTACTGTTTGCAGGAAGGAAATTATTACAATCTACCTTTTTGGTGTAGTTTCTTGACATGATTCGTCCATCTTCAATATAGATTTCCAAGTTTAAAAATTGAATTTCAAGCATGCTGGTATTTGCCGTAAATTGTAGATTGATATCATTGCGGTTAATATTGACGATATATTCTTTATATGGAATGGGGAACAAACAGTATTGGACAGCTTTCTACAGGATATTTTTAATGTCATAAAAAGCATTATAGAAAAATATTGGCATATTCTTCTTCATGATGAAGCTTTAAGTCAAATTATCCCTACAAAACCAACTATTATATACAGAAAAGCAGATAATTTGAGGAATATGCTAACAAAAAGTTATTTGCCAATAGAAAAGGAAAAGTCTACCAATAACACAGTTGGTTTTTTCTACTGTAACAACTGTTTATGCTGTAAAAGCTGCAAGATTACCTCAACAACTTCAATATTATCATACACATCTGCAACTACGAAAGAGATATACCCTATTAAAGAAAATATTAGTTGCAACTCTGAAGGAACTATATACTTATTGGAATGCCCATGTGGCCTCCAATATGTGGGTAGGACAAAAAGAAAATTAAAAATTCGGATTATGGAACACATAAGAAATATTAAAAAGGGTATTACTACTCACTCTGTACCCCAACATTTCTTAACACACCATAACAAAGATCCTGGAGAATTGAAGTTTAAAGGCATTAAATTAGTACCAAGAAATTGGAGAGGAGGAAATTATATAGCATTTATGTCTAAAATTGAAACCGAATTTATTTATAAATTAAAAACCTTATCTCCTCTAGGCCTAAATCAGGAATTTGATTTATGGCCATTTCTCATTTAATAATTATTTCATATTGGCACTTTATTACCATATGTTTTTATTAGATATCTTTCATATGCAGAACTTGTACCTTTCTGCATACAATATACAGACATTTTATTGTTCTCATGATTTTATTCTTATTTTTATATATAAAACATCTTTATGAGTGTTTACTCACAATTTTATCAATAAAGCTGGTCAAAATTTGACTATAAAAGTAAGCAGAAACAAACACAAGTATCCTTGAGAAAGTCCTAACGGACGAAACGCGTCGGATTACAGCATTACCAGTGTTTTACATCTTTTCTACACATCTCTATTTTTGAACCTGTTGAGCCTCCGTACATACAGGAAGTAGCAAAGGAGATCGCGTGGTCCATCTGCGTTCCACTGCGGACGACAATCCGGATTTGTAGCTGGATAGTGTCGGTATCAACTTTTTCTACTCTCTTGGAAACATTGTTTATTAAAGAACCATCGCTACAGGGAGGGAACCATCACCAATAAATGTACCTGGACTGCGTAGAGGAGTGGGTCACCACAATATCTTAAAAACCCTGAACTTTTATGAATCGCACCAATAAATGTACCTGGACTGCGTAGAGGAGTGGGTCACCACAATATCTTAAAAACCCCGAACTTTTATGAATCGCACCAATAATTGTACCTGGACTGCGTAGAGGAGTGGGTCACCACAATATATTAAAAACCCTGAACTTTTATGATTCGCACCAATAATTGTACCTGGACTGCGTAGAGGAGTGGGTCACCACAATATATTAAAAACCCTGAACTTTTATGATTCACACCAATAAATGTACCTGGACTGCGTAGAGGAGTGGGTCACCACAATATCTTAAAAACCCCGAACTTTTATGAATCGCACCAATAAATGTACCTGGACTGCGTAGAGGAGTGGGTCACCACAATATCTTAAAAACCCTGAACTTTTATGAATCGCACCAATAAATGTACCTGGACTGCGTAGAGGAGTGGGTCACCACAATATCTTAAAAACCTCGAACTTTTATGAATCGCACCAATAATTGTACCTGGACTGCGTAGAGGAGTGGGTCACCACAATATATTAAAAACCCTGAACTTTTATGATTCGCACCAATAAATGTACCTGGACTGCGTAGAGGAGTGGGTCACCACAATATATTAAAAACCCTGAACTTTTATGATTCGCACCAATAAATGTACCTGGACTGCGTAGAGGAGTGGGTCACCACAATATATATTAAAAACCCTGAACTTTTATGATTCGCACCAATAAATGTACCTGGACTGCGTAGAGGAGTGGGTCACCACAATATATTAAAAACCCTGAACTTTTATGATTCGCACCAATAATTGTACCTGGACTGCGTAGAGGAGTGGGTCACCACAATATATTAAAAACCCTGAACTTTTATGATTCGCACCAATAAATGTACCTGGACTGCGTAGAGGAGTGGGCACTGGGCACCACAATAAAATATATAAAAAACCTTAAAAAGATCTGCATTACACTACACATACGGCTGCTCCTCCATCCTCTCCATCATATACATGTTGGAGTTTTAGCGTGTGACAACCTCTTGTTTTTGATAATGTCAGTGCATTTTGAATATTTTTCAATTTGCCCCACACCACTGAATGTACTTTATCTATGATACGCAATACGCATCTATCTATCTTGACTGCGTAGTGTGGTGGCCCCGGTACACAATTTGGTACCGAGGCCACAATATCATTAAAAAACCCTCCACGTGTCAGAATTCCACCAAACAAGTATCTGGACTGCATAGTGGGGTGGCCCCGGTACCCAATTTGATACCGGGGCCACAATACCTCCTCCAAACATGGTACAGACAATTCGTCATTGAGATCCCAGACAGACAGGGTCAAAGTGTTATTGTTTGACTTTGTAAACCCAAAAAACTGTCCCTGTTGCACATAGTCGTGCAATGAAGACTGACTTTTTCATTTAAAGGCACGATCTTTCAAGTGTAGTGTTTGTAAGTCTAAGTCATATTATACTTTTGGTAAAATTGGTTTATTTTGTTCCTCTTTATGGTAATTAGTAATAGAATTAAAGTATGAAATAGAATTAAAGTATGAAATAGAATTAAAGTATGAAATAGAATTAAAGTATGAAATAGAATTAAAGTATGAAATAGAGTGGTATATAGAGTTGTAGTGTGGTATAGATAGAGTGGTCCACACAATATAATAATAATAAAACCCTCCACGTGTCAGAATTCCACCAAACAAGTATCTGGACTGCATAGTGGGGTGGCCCCGGTACCCAATTTGATACCGGGGCCACAATACCTCCTCCAAACATGGTACAGACAATTCGTCATTGAGATCCCAGACAGACAGGGTCAAAGTGTTATTGTTTGACTTTGTAAACCCAAAAAACTGTCCCTGTTGCACATAGTCGTGCAATGAAGACTGACTTTTTCATTTAAAGGCACGATCTTTCAAGTGTAGTGTTTGTAAGTCTAAGTCATATTATACTTTTGGTAAAATTGGTTTATTTTGTTCCTCTTTATGGTAATTAGTAATAGAATTAAAGTATGAAATAGAATTAAAGTATGAAATAGAATTAAAGTATGAAATAGAGTGGTATAGAGTTGTAGTGTGGTATAGATAGAGTGGTCCACACAATATAATAATAAAACCCTCAACTGGTCTGAATTCCACCAAACAAGTATCTGGACTGCGTAGTGTGGTGGCCCCGGTACACAATTTGGTACCGAGGCCACAATATAATTAAAAAATTGGGCATCAACTGTCACCGTTGTTTAATATCTGATACACCTAAATATGGACTGCACAGTGGAGTGGCCCCGGTAGTAAATTTGGTGCCGGGGCCACAATACCTCCTCCAACTTCCAAGTGTAGTGTTTATAAAGACAGACAGCGTCGAAGTGTTATTAGTTGACTTTCTTAACCCTAAAATTGTCCCTGTTGCAAATATTCGTGCAATGGACAGTTACTTTTTTATTGAAAGACTCAAGCTGTCAAGTGTAGTGTTTATAAAATATAAACAACAATACAGTAGTTTTAGAGCACGTCAATACCTCTTGTTTTAAATTATGACACGGCATTTTACTTTTGGTTTAATTTCTTGTATTTTTTTAAATTTGGTTTTACTTTTTGAACATGGCAAACGACTGTTGATTGGTCATATAATGCAAAAAAAAAAGGTCCAAGATGGAATTGTCCTTGGGCCCTCACACCCACCCTTATGTTGTTTAAATAGGACATGCACACTTTAACAAACCAATCATTTCAGCGACAGGGCCTACCAAACAACTTTGGCTGAAATGATTGGTTTGTTTGGGCCCCCACACCAAAAAAGCTATTCATCTCTCCCTGTACAGACTAAACAGGCTCTACTGAGGCAAGATGTCGTCCTCATCCTCAACCTCTGATTCCTCTCCCCCTACAGTGTGTACTTCCTCCTCATCACACATTATCAATTCGTCCCCGCTGGACTCCACAACCACAGGTCCCTCTGTAGTATCTGGAGGGCAGTGCTGTACTTCATTGAGGAATTGATTATTCATTTTTATAAACATCATTTTTTCAACGTTGTGAGGAAGCAACCTCCTTCGCCGCTCACTGACCAGGTTCCCCGCTGCACTAAAAACTCTTTCCGAGTACACACTGGAGGGGGGACAACTCAGGTAAAATAGAGCCAGTTTGTACAGGGGCTTCCAAACTGCCTTTTTTTCCTGCCAGTAACAATATGGACTGTCTGACATGTCTACTTGGATGGTGTCAGCAAAGTAATCATCCACAATTTTTTCTATTGTGACAGCATCCAATGCAGCGAGAGTAGACATGTCTGCAATGGTTGGCAGGTCCTTCAGTCCGGACCAGATGTTATCAGCATCCCCGCCAGTGCCTCTTTTGGGAAAACTGAGCTTTTTCCTCGCAGCCATAGATGTGGAAGAAAATGAGGGTGGAGCTGTTGGCATGTCACGGTCCTCTTCAGAGGACAATCTCCTGACCAGCAGGTCTTTGCACCGCTGTAGACTTGTGTCCGCCGGAAACAGAGACACAACATACGCTTTAAACCGAGGATCGAGCACGGTGGCCAGAATGTATTCCTCTGACTTTAAAAGAGTGACCACCCTCGGATCCTGGCAAAGCGTACGAAGGGCTACATCCACAAGAGCTACATGCTTGGTGTAATCGCAATGGCTTACCAGCTCCTCCCTCACTTTCTCCAGCTGCTTCTGCAACAGCTTGATCAGGGGAATGACCTGACTCAAGCTGGCAGTGTCGGAACTGACTTCTCGTGTGGCAAGTTCAAATGGCTGCAGAACCTTGCACAACACGGAAATCAGTCTCCACTGCGCTTGACTGAGGCGCATCCCCACTCCTTTGCCTATGTCGTAGGTGGCTGTGTAGGCCTGAATGGCCTTTTGCTGCTCCTCCATCCTCTGCAGCATATAGAGGGTGGAGTTCCAGCGCATCACAACCTCTTGTTTGAGGTGATGGCAGGGCAGGTTCATGCTTTTTTGATGTGCCTCTAGTCTGCGGTAGGCACTGGCTGAATGCCGAAAGTGTCCAGCAATTTTGCGCGCCACCGCAAGCATCTCCTGCACACCCCTGTCACTCTTGAGGTAATGCTGCACCACCAAATTAATGGTGTGGGCAAAACATGGGACGTGCTGGAAATTGCCCATATTTAATGCCCGCACAATGTTACTGGCATTGTCTGACACCACAAATCCCCATGAGAGTCTAAGTGGGGTAAGCCACTGGGAGATAATTTCCCTCATTTTCTCTAATATGTTGTCAGCGTTGTGCCTCTTATTAAAGCCTGTAATGCACAATGTTGCCTGCCTTTGCATGAGCAGCCATTTTGTAGATGCTGCTACTGATGCAGCTGTTGCTGTTGCTGCGGAAGGGGATGCATCTACCCAGTGGGCTGTCACAGTCATATAGTCCTTCGTTTGCCCAGAACCACTTGTCCACATGTCCGTGGTTAAGTGGACAGTGGGTACAACCGCATTTTTAAGAGCACTGAGGACACTTGATCGTACTTCTCTGTACATTTTTGGTATCGCCTGCCTAGTGAAGTGGAATCTCGAGGGGATTTGGTACCGGGGACACAATACCTCCATCAACCCTCTAAATCCCACTCCACTGATGGCGGACACCGGGCGCACGTCTAACACCAACATTGCAGTTACAGCCGCAGTTATACGCTTTGCAATAGGGTGACTACTATCGTATTTTGTGGTCATGGCAAATGACTGTTGGACGGTCAATTGTTTTGTGAAAGACTTAGCGGTCTTACGACTTCCCCTCTGGGAAGATGACCGACTAACAGCAGCAACAGCAGCAGTGGCAGTAGTAGGCGTACCGCTGCAGGATTCCTCGGATGAATCCCGTATTGAGGAGGAATCAGTCTGGCTGCTGACTTGGGCTGCAGGACTGAATCTGATGGAGATTGTGGAGGAAGTTGACGAGGAGGGTGTTGCTGGTGTGTATCCAACTGGACCACGGGATTTAGGTGTCCCTGTACCGATGAGGGTCCTAGCCCCAGTTCCTGAACTAACCACTGAACTATGAAGGTTATTCAGGTGACGTATAAGGGAGGATGTTCCTAGGTGGGCAAGATCCTTACCCCTGCTTATTTGAGCTTTACATAAGCTACATATGGCCATACATTGGTTGTCTGGATTTGGATAAAAATAACTCCAGACCGAAGAGGTGCATTTTTTGGTCTTCTGACCAGGCATGACGATGGGCTTTTTCATCCCATGGACATCAGCTGTTTCCCCCCCTGGTGCCTCATTTACAATAACCACATCACCATCCTCATCATCAAGTTCCTCCACAGCGCCAGCTACATCATCAATAGCCTCCTCCCGAGCCACCTCTTCCCGTACAGTGATGGGAAGGTCAGGCTTGACAACCACCAACACCCTTGGACTCGCCTTGGGGATTTGTGATAATTTCTCTTTAGAAGGCAGAGTTGTTTGCTGTTTTGTTGCTGACAGCATAACTCTCTTCAATTTTTTGTAGGGGGGGGAGGAGGAGGAGGGCTAAGATCCCTGGGTGAAGCTGAACCACTAGTCATGAACACGGGCCAGGGCCTAAGCCGTTCCTTGCCACTCCGTGTCGTAAATGGCATATTGGCAACTTTACGTTTCTCCTCAGATGATTTAAAGTTTCTCTTTTTGCTACTTTTTCTTAACTTGGGCTTTTTGGATTTTACATGCCCGGTACTACGAGATTGGGCATCGGGCTTGGAAGACGACGTTGATGGCATTTCATCGTCTATGTCATGACTAGTGGCAGCAGCTTCAGCATTAGGAGGAAGTGGGTCTTGATCTTTCCCTACTTTATCCTCCAAATTTTTGGTCTCCATTATATGTAGCACAAGATACTGCAGAATGTGTGAACTTGGTAATATTGCAGTACCAATGGACTTATAATGCTGGATTGGTTTTGCAAATTTGGTTATAATTATTATATATTTTTTTTTTTTTTAATTTTTTTTTTTTTTTAACTTTTTTTTTATTTTTAAAAAACTTGGGAATAGTGGGGAAAAAACTATGCCCTTAGAAGCACAGAGCACAGGACACAGCACCACTGGACTGAACAGGACACGGCACAGGACCCAGCAGCACTACGGAACTCAGCAGGACAGAGCACAGGACACAGCACCACTGGACTGATACTGCAGAATGTGTGAACTTGGTAATATTGCAGTACCAATGGACTTATACTGCTGGATTGGTTTTGCAAATTTGGTTATAATTATTATATATATTTTTTTTTTTTTTAATTTTTTATTTTTTTTTACTTTTTTTTTATTTCTTAAAAACTTGGGAATATTGGGGAAATAACTATGCCCTTAGAAGCACAGAGCACAGGACACAGCACCACTGGACTGAACAGGACACGGCACAGGACCCAGCAGCACTACGGAACTCAGCAGGACAGAGCACAGGACACAGCACCACTGGACTGATACTGCAGAATGTGTGAACTTGGTAATATTGCAGTACCAATGGACTTATACTGCTGGATTGGTTTTGCAAATTTGGTTATAATTATTATATATTTTTTTTTTTTTTTAAATTTTTTTTTTTTTTTTACTTTTTTTTTATTTTTTAAAAACTTGGGAATAATGGGGAAATAACTATGCCCTTAGAAGCACAGAGCACAGGACACAGCACCACTGGACTGAACAGGACACAGCACAGGACCCAGCAGCACCACTGACCTCAGAAGGACAGAGCACAGCACACAGCACCACTGGACTGATACTGCAGAACACAGCACAGCACAGCACAGCACAGCACAGCACTGCACAGCACAGCACAGCACTAAACAGCACAGAACTAAACAGCACAGAACTAAACAGCACAGAACTAAACAGCACAGAACTAAACAGCACAGAGGACCACCTAACACACCCTCCCTCTACCCTGATCAATGCCCGAGTGAAGATGGCGGCGACTAGCGGGGAATTTATAGGATCCGAGTATCGCGAGATCCGACAACGGGATTATGAGTCAGAGCCTCAGTTTCACTTTTGAATTTGGCGCCAATACCCGGATCTGTCTCGGATCCGACTCGGATCCGCAACGTTCGGGTGGGCTCGGAATTCATAAATCCGAGTGCGCTCATCCCTAATTATTATAAGTTACATTATCAGTTACATTATTAATAAGTTATATTAACTCTGCCAGACTGGCACTGTGCTTTCACTGTGCTGCCACTAGGTGGCCTAGTGGTTAGCACTTCTGCCTCACAGCACTGGGGTCATGAGTTCAATTCCCGACCATGGCCTTATCTGTCTGGAGTTTGTATGTTCTCCCTTTGTTTGCGTGGGTTTCCTCCGGGTGCTCCGGTTTCCTCCCACACTCCAAAACATACTGGCAGGTTAATTGGCTGCTATCAAAATTGACCCTAGTCTCTGTCTGTCTGTCTGTCTGTGTGTGTTTGTGTTTGAGTGTGTGTCTCTATATTAGGGAATTTAGACTGTAAGCTCCAAAGGGGCAGGGACTGATGTGAATGAGTTCTCTGTACAGCGCTGCAGAATTAGTGGCGCTATATAAATAAATGATGATGATGATGACTGGTTGCAGGAGCCAATCTTTGGGCTCAGCACTCTATTTGTAAATTCCGCTTTTCGGAAAATTTATAGTCTATAAATCAATCCATTGTACTCTGGGGTTTGGTTGGGCTATAAAAACCATGAAGTCTGGGCAGAACAAACAGATAAGGGAATTCTGGGTGGAACAAAACGTGGGGATTTCACATGGAACACTTAAGGTCAGAGAAACATGCTTAATGTCCTGTCCAAATAAGGAATGATGTAAATATTCAGTGGAACAGTTTTGAAAATTCTACATTCTCAAATCATTAGTAGCAGCGAAAGGGTTACAATCCACTTCATGACATGTCAATACCTTTTGAAAGACCAAATATCCTGGTTAAATTCCTTTTAGAGGAGATAGGATTAAGCATCTTAACAGTCCTAACATTCAACCTAACTCAACAGTGTTTGTCTACAACTGGGATTTCACATTAAGTACTTAATAATTCTGCAAGATTTTTTTTTTTGTCAAGAAGACACATTGAGATTCTTCACAAATGTCCCTTAAGAAAAACTCTCTGTTGTTTTGAACAGGTCTGCAATCCTCTTCAGACATTAGTATTCATTTGTAGTGCTGACCTATTGTCAGCCAATTTGCATTCTAAACCTGTTTATTCATAAGCACAGAGTGAAACTTAGCAATAGATTTCACAGTGAAGACCGTAAACTATTCAGCTAGCACAATTACTAGACATAAAGATGCCAAATGGATTTACTTGAGGAGAAAATGAGGTAGGTGAAGACAGTGACTACATCTCCCATATTAAGTATATTTGTACCTCCCAAACTAACACAAGAATACAGCAGTCTTCTTATCTTTGTAACTATCGGAAACAGTGTATATAATGTAAATCATTTAGGAAAATACATTTTCATTTTAATGTTTATTTGACAATATATTGCCAATGTACATCAAAAAGGACCTTGCAAAAATCAAATATGACATATATTTGTTTTTCAGAAATATTAGCTTTAGTGTATAATGCTCCCATTCAGTAGAATGTGAAGACAATTAGCTAATTGGCGTTGCCTGCCAAACTAATTCAAAGACCAGTATAAAAACAATTGTATACTTTCCCCAGGGGCAGGCAGGGCTGGGGGGCAGAGGGGCATCTGCCCTATGGGCCACTGCCATAGTGGACTACCTTGGGCTGGGCCACCTGTATTTTTTTCATTGAAAATAGGCTGCTGAGTCGAGTCTTGCCCCCTGGGCCAAAATTTGCCAGTCCTCCCCTGACTGTCACCAAGCTCCTTGGTGATTTCTGATTTTCCTATTTCACAGTAGGGGGTGTCTTATTCCACACTCTCTGTGACTGTCTGACATCAAAAGATTTTTAAAATATAAGCACATTTTTCACGGCTGGTTATACAAATATTCAAAACACTCACATGTTATGAGGACATCTGTCATGACTATATTTTGAAAATATTTTAATCTGATATGTAGATGAAATAAGAGGGAGATCCTAAGGTTATGGTAAGCACTGAGTGGGAATTTCTAGACAAGTTTTTACACACTCCTGTATAGGCCCACAACGCTGCGAATGTTAGCGTATAGCATTTGCACAAAATTTACATTTGTAAAATAAAAAAAAAAGGGCTGCACATCTGCATATTCTGAAGCTAGTTTACATCCCTTATTGACCAAACTTTTGCACATACATTAAAAGCAATAATGACACTGGAAGATTATAAAAAAAAACTCCAAATGTAGGGAAGACGTGTAATACAAAACAAAACTTCTATAGTCTGAACAATGCAAATTAATTTATTGCAAATATCGCTATATACAGCTACTCACAGAACAGAAAATGAATATGTTTTAGTATATATTTCATTGTTTCCACCAAATAATCTTCTCCCAGCTGGAATCAAGAAAAAGTCTCAGACCCAAAACTTGTGTTTCATGTATTTTGTGGGTTACGATAATTATTATTATTATTCATTTTTATTTATAGGGCGCCACAAGGTGTCTGTAGCACCGTAGAGGGACAAACTATCACAGTACGAGGTGAGACAGTACGGTACGATTAACAGTAAGCACAGTAACTCAGGAAGCTCAAAGCACAGCTAGAGAGAGGGGCGGGGGGAGGGGGAGAGGGAAGATCCGCATATGTCGGAGCCCAAGAGGGAGGGCGCGTATGACAGGAAGAGCCCCAGTGGGGTGAAGAGAAAAGCGAGAGGGTCAGAGGGCAGAAGGTCCTCGAGGAGGAGGGCTAAGTAGCTGGAGAGCAAAGTTAGAAGTGGTGGAAACAGGATGAGAGATGGCCCTGCTCAAGGGAGCGTACAATCTAGTTATCAGTAAATCTTAACAGTATAAAATATTGGTGATGGAGGAGAGCACAGAGGAAGCCTCACTCATTTTAGTCTAACTTTTCTTATATCAACAGGAAATTGACACAAATTATTTCCCTTAAAAATTGTGTTATCTACCTTGTTCCATGGTCAATAAGCCACATCTTGTACAAACTGGCAAAGCAGCTGCAATAGAATACCACAAGACGTACAATTTATTGAAATAACTCAGTATAGGATAAGACTTATGGATGAAAGGAATACAATAAAGATGAGTGATGTTATACCAAACCTTCCATTTTTGCTTTGTCAGTACGTAGAATAGCCATTTTACACTCTATTTGTAAGTCTGCATTTCACAGAATTTATAGTCTATGTATGCAGCTGGGACGACAAAGGTCAATTCATTCTGCTATATACTGTGTTTGGGTAGGAAGGTGATCAGCTTCCAAAATTTATCTTGGAAAACATAAAAAATGTTGTTAGTAAACGAGGTGAATAAGAGTTTTGAAAATGTTTCCATCCCTAAAAGTAAACTTTAATGTCCAATATTAACAAACACTAACGTCATTCTGTTCTGCAGTGGCCATTGTATAATACATTTCAAGTTTTTATCCAAATTGAATCAACTCTAAACATACAGTTTCACAAAAAAAAGTATTGACTCAATTGGGTTTACATACTGCTGTAACACACTTGTCCTCATCTACCGCCAGTGTATAATCTAGGAAGTCTGCACATGAAATTAAAACCCTTATCATTAATTATAGCACCCACTGTGAAACATACGGAGAGAATAATTATGGTTGTTTTTTTTCCAAGAGGTACAATTTGTCCTAAAAGTTCTCTGTAAATTGAACCTTTGATTGTCAATCTACAATAGACTATAGTAATCCACATAATTAGCCATGTTTTCTTTAATTCAGCTTCCTTTATGCCTTTACATGCTTTCTTTTATTTTATGTATATAGTATGCAATTTAGCCAATGTGTGCTCTGAAGGAGGGTTTTTAACATTCTTGCAGAAAGATGATTGTAACTAGAAATTTGAGTAAATTACTCTAGCAGCTACTTTTCTTCAGAACGTTCTATTTGTCTTTACTTCTGTGAAGGATGACACATGGATTGAAGCGCTGTATCAGTCTGGTTATGTGGGGGGTTTAAGATTTAATTAACAAAATGGAGATAGCAAACACATATTTTCTTGTTAATGGGTTAAAGGGCTCCTCCTAACTATGTATTATTAAATACACTGTATGCCTACAGTGATGGGCAAAATATATGTTATGTAACTGGACATTGTCCTGTTTATGTATTTTCATACAATGCAGTATCTCAGCGTGTTGTGGCAGCATCCTGCTGTGCATGTTAATGTGGTGATATAAATAAAAGGTTACCAGCCATTTTATCATTTTATTTTAATAATTTTTCTGAAATAAAGGTGTATTTGGGGTAAAGATAGGATGAGCCTCCATATTATTTTCATCAAGGCTCCTGAGTGATAAATAACCTATTGTCAAATCAACTTGTCCCTGTCTATTTCTCTCCAGTCTAAGGCCTAGAATTGGTTCTTTACTCACTCTCTTCAAAGCCTGCAAGGCATGCTGAAAAAAAGTTAAACGCGCTTGGCATTGCCTCTCATTCAAGACTGTATTGCATGCCATGTATTAATGTATAGTGTATGGGTATTTCAAATTGTGGTGTTTTCATATTCTTAAGTGTTGCCAGGTAGGTTTCGCTAGATCCTTCAAAATATCCCCTAAAAGAGTTATCTTCACTTATGACTTATGAGATCATCCAACAAACACAGAGGCACCCAGAGAAGTCGTGGCAGCTGCTGGTTAGAAGCTATGCGGGAATGGTGGGCAGTGGTGGATCCAGGGGGGGGCAATCGGGGCGATCGCCCCCCCTAGCGGGGGCTAGCTGCCAGCGGCTGCACACTATGTGCAGGTCCGTTCGGCAGTGACAGTGTGCTGCCCGGCTGCTCTGATTGTGTTTAAAACACAATCAGAGCAGCACATTGTCACTGCCGAGCGGACCTGCACATATTGTGCAGCCGCCGGCAGCTTTGAAGTAAAAAAGGGGGTGGGGCCTAAATCGCCCCCCCCTAAATCGCCCGGGGTATGATACTTTTCTAGATCCGCCCCTGATGGTGGGCCAGGTTGAGCTGGGATCGTTGTGGACCTATTTTTACCCAAAAATTAATTCATAGGTTAATTTATGGACCGAGCATGGACTTAAGTGGTAGTGATAGGGTGTGGTTATTTTCTGCCACCTAGATGGAGGAATCTGGAGTTTGCAACCTGTTTTTGAAGGATTCATTGGGATTTTCCATGATGCAGTGGTGACCAAGTTGTCACTTGGTTTAGGATGGTTCTGTATGGAGAGAAGAGAGGTGGGTTGGGAGTGGTGGGCATTTAGAGGCTTACTTGTAGGTATACTTTGCCTTTAATTCATTGTACTTTCTAATGTGTGGATTCCAGTGTGTGGAGGTGCTGAAACAATTGGCTAGTGATAAAGTTATTGGATGTAAAATAAGATAAAACATAACGAAATAGAACTTAATAAGATATAAATAAATATGAAAATAAATAAAAATAATAAAAAAAATAGTTGAATATAAAAATAGAAGTAAAGACGGAATGAATAAAAATAATTAAATGAAACAATTTAACTAAATAAAATGAACATAAATATAAAGTAAAATAAATTAAAATGCAGGTAACAGTAAAAATAAAAAAAACATCAATTAGGTATTAGTAGCAAAGTAATAAAGTGAAATCTTAGTGCGTTCCATTGTGTCTGGCCTGTGTTCCAAAGGTGGCAATCTGTGTTCCAGAAGAAACTACACCAAGATTTGTTAACTACAACTGCTTTGGCTCACCAAGGCATACAAAGAAGACTCTTCTTCCGAAAACTATTTTTTAAAGAGCATAATAGCTGTTAGCCATTGTTTGACAGAAAGCAAAATTGTGTATATAATTTACTTTATATTAGTCTTTTGTGTATATAATTTAGTTCATTTCATTTATGATTTTTAGTGTATTTTATCTAACGTTTCCACCAGCAGCTGAATTAATGAGCAACTGACCAGGTAGCTTCAAGGACAGTGGAAATCAATATGCTTTGTCCTGTTAAATATTTTAAAAAGGTGGTGGAGATATTGTCCTTGAAGTATTCCTTGAAAGCTAAAAAGTTCTGAAATTTAAATGTTCAACCTTCATCACCATCATCTATTTATATAGTGCAACTAATTCCGCAGCGCTGCACAGATAACTCATTCACATCAGTCCCTGCGCCATTGGAGCTTACAATCTAAATCCCCTAACATACATACAGACCAAGTGAGACTAAGGGCAATTTAATAGCAGCCAATTAACCTACCAGTATGTTTTTGGAGTGTGGGAGGAAACCGGAGCACCCGGAGGAAACCCACGCAAACACAGGAAGAACATACAAACTCCACACAAATCAGGCCATGGTCAGGAATCAACTCATGACCCAAGTTATGTGAGGCAGAAGTGCTAACCACTAAGCCACCATGCTGCCCACAACCTTCAAATTAAAATCCAATGTGGAATCAGTGGGGACAAAGTTAAGACTATGGTTGAAGAATATATCAAAGTTACAAAATAAGCTATCAGAAAAAGCCTAAGCTATGTGTGGTCTACTATTTAACAGGCTTTTTCTTACTCCACCTCTCCTTGAATGAAATCTGATTTGTCTGATTTGAGGCAGTCCTAGAAAAAATGAGAGTTCACAGCCTGATGCTGAAGTCTGATTATTAGTTCATCAATTCAGAAATAGAGCAGGTAAAATTATACTAGTACAATTGGTTTAACTAAACACTTTCAATGAGAGAGGGTACATTATTTGCATGGGTCTTGTTAGCCCAATAGCTAACAATATAAGCAGTTCTACTGATAGTCCAAAGCCACTTGTTCGATTTTTATTATTAAAGCTTATTTGATCTTGGCCATATATGTTCTAATTTTGTTATCAAATCATATTTTAATCAGTGACTAAAATCGGTTTGTCTCGGATCCCATATATCTGAGACAAATTGTGTTATTCTCTGTCAGCTTCATTCAGTATTAAAATAAAAAAAAACACATGTTTATCAATACTGCATGGAGCTGAAAGAGAATAACACAATTCTTTGTGGTACACTCATTAATCTTATTGGTTCGCTAATTGGGGTATATAGGTGTCAGGGGGTATAGAGGGGGAATTGTTAGTAAGAGATAAACTTTTTGATTTTATGAACAATGTTAGACTCCAGAGTTCTCCTATACTGAATACTTTGTCCTCTGTATTTTACTCATTATAAGATCCTGCAGTTAGGATTGTATATTGAGTTCTCGACATAACTTTCAAACACTAAATGAATCTCTTCATAGATAGCAATAGTATAAACACTGTTAAGATTGTATGACAAAGTGTGGAAGGGCAAAATATTCATAAAATCAATTTATTACAGTTTGCTTCTAAAATGTAAAAAGAAATACACAGCAGACAAATAAATTATAATAAGAATTGTCCTTTAAATGTTAAAACTGGGTTTAACGGCAGGAGCTGTTTTTAGTTTAAGTTTTAGTTAAATAGAAATGGAAAAAAATATAGGCCACACACCCTTGGTGAATTCATACCCCTTTTAAGGACACATAATTTCCTGTTAGACAATTCTATCTAAATACATGAGTTATTTTTCAATATCTTCTTCAGTTTTGTTAATCCTCTATCTAGCTGTCTTTCGCACCTATTACAAAGGAAGACCATCATTATCCTCCATGCAATTGCACAGTATTTTGCATGCCCATTACAATATGCAAGCCAGTATACTGTTGTTATATACAGTAATACACCATCTCAACAATACACATAGTATTCACTCCCTCATGCCTGCAGTTTATCATTTAGTCCACTAAGTTTCCATCACCATTGTCTCTATTTGTCCACATCCCTTGAGTGATTTGAATTGATTACGGTCATTCAATTTGCTCTAGTTCCAATACCTCCAGTCCAGACAGGGGAAAGCTGGCAAATTTTACCCTGGGGGAGCAAGACTCGGCTCAGCAGCCTATTAGGAACATTTTAAAGGGAAAATGCAGTTGGCCCAGTGACCAAGCCCAAGTTAGCCCACAACGGGATTGGCCCGGGGGGGGGGGGGGGGGGGGGGGGCAGATAACCCCATGGCCCCCAGCTCAGCCTGCCACTGCCTCCATACATCCCCAAATTCCAACTGACTGCTCTCTGGAGGAAATGCAATTGTGGCACATCCAATGACAGTACACTAGCTGCGTTGTCTATGGATGGAGTTTGCAAGGCCTCTCAATGAGCATTGCACAAGTGTGCTTGTGGTGGGGACTTAAACAATCATCATCATCATCATTTATATATATAGCGCCAACATATTCCGTAGCACTTTACAATTGAGGACAAACACAGTAAACTAATAAACAACCTGGGTAAAACAGACAAAGACGTGAAAAGGCCCTGCTCGGAAGCTTACAATCTATGGGATATCAATTAGACAATTGCAGTGCCCTAAAACTGGCTTTGTTGAGGAAACCTTTCAGAAATCATGCTACTGGTGTTTAAATTGCAATGAACTAAATCCACCTTCTCTCTCAGTCTCTGTTAAAACTGTAGCCAATGTCACTTTGAATTCAGTAACAGTACAGATCAGATGTAACATTCAATTGTAATAGCAATCAAATGATATAAATTGAAAACAAGGTGTCCATAAATAAAAGATTAGTAAGTAACCAGTAATGGACTGTGTCGTATATTTTTTTTTGTATAAGAGGAGTGAAGATAGGAAAACACGGGTAGGGAATGAAAGTTGGGGAGAGAGGATTTTTTTTCTATCAGATTTTGATATTTACTATTTTATGCTACTGTAATACGTGCATATTTTGATATACAGCCTCATCTATGGTGCATAGCTACTTTAGAGATCAGACGTGATAGATTACTGTGAATTGTAAACATGAATAATCTAAATAGCACTTTATTACAGTATTGAAATGACATAGGAGATGCATAAAAAAGAAATTAGCCTCCAGTGAGTCCTCTAGCTTCTTGACTAAAACAAATTATTGGCATGCTGCAATATTATAGTTAAATCCTTCTGTGCAGCATAATATAAATTATAGTGTTCTTCTGCATAAACCTCAACAGGTTACATTAAAGAATAAACTCACACACAATCACTGATGGGTGGCATTCGTTCTAAACCAGCAATCAGGTTTGATAAGCACAGTGATAGATTTTAAGTTGCTATACACTCATTTTATTTGAAGTTTATACTACACAATTAGTTTGATGATTTGCACACAATGATTTTTCGACATCCTAATATTTGAAAACAAGCTAACTGTATTGTTGTGTGCTGCAACTTTGCAACAATAAAATAATAAAAACTAGGAACTAATTTACATTGGCGGTCATCGTACAATGCCCCATCTGAGATGAATAAATCAAATACCTTTAAGTAGAACAGACAGCATTTCAAATGGGACTTGAAAATGGATTATTGATCTCTATGAGGAGCTCAAGAGCCATTCACATGGATGTTAAGTGCAAGAAAAGAAGAATGGCAGATGGAGCATGAATGCAAATAAACAGTACCAGATAGTTATATGTTCTGTCCTACATTCTACTTGATTTTTCCTGACTGTCCATTCGAGTAGCTCTTGTGATCCTCATAGGAATCATTCACTTTTGAAGCTGCTGTCTTCTGCTACTCCATGTTAGTGTTACTCTGAGAGTGTGGTGATTGGCAATGATGTCACAATCAATCGCTCACACTCAAAATCTGAGGATCCAAGGATCCTGCCTGCCAAGGTAAGAAATAGCAAACGTGGGAGAGGGGTATGCTTTCGAGGGGGGTGGAGGGTGCCTAGGGCATCGGCAAGTCTATTACCAGCCCTTGATGATGGGGGAGGTTAATATGAGAGCTCAGTCTACTATATTTGTAGACGCACTTCATATGGAACATATCACGTTTAATCCTCAACTTGCAAGTAGATAGGTTACAAATAATTTTAGTGTATTAGTGCTTATTTTTCCATAAGAAAGTAGCAAAAAGCACTGTCACACATGACATTATGTGGTATATTACCATAGTCGTGCCCTGAGGAAAACAAAAGTACCGATATTAACTTTGGAGGTGGCAACTATTTGAGTTCTACCCATGCCCAAAATCACTGGGTGTCACGGGCACTAGGAGTCTTTACCCAGGGATCACCAGGTGATAGGCTTACCAGAGCAGTATAGGTGGTAATATGGTACTCTGGTAGCAGGGTGATCACGGAACAGGAAATAGCAGATGATGAGATGCTCAGGAAAGTCTATGACTAGCAGCACTGGCAATATGGAGGTAGTAATACACGAGGAACTGTATGGACAAAGGACACGTGAAGGTAGTCAGTGGTCTGCGGTAGCAAGTTGTACCACTGCTATAGTGAGGAGGAATGTCCAACAGAAACGAGGAGGTGATGAGAGTCAGCGGTCTGCGGATAGCAAGTTGTACCGCTGTCAGAGTGAAGGAATGGAATCCAAGTGGAGGTATCCGGGGAGTCAGTGGTCTGCGTTAGCAAGATGTACCACTGCTATGTGAGAGGATACTGGAACAGGTGAAACTGTAAACAGGAGTCAGTGGTCTGCCACTAGCAAGTTGTACTACTGAATATATATGTGAGGAGGTGCACGGGGAGAGACTGCAACACAATATATACACGGGCACCTTGACTTTGATCCACAGTAATATGCACAATATAAATGTATAAATGACTGAACAACACTGCCAATATAGAAAGTCTCTTGAAGTAATCCGGCATAAGATAACACAGTCAATGGGAAGTAGAGTCAGCAGATAGTACACTCCAGAGGAGAACCAACACAGTCCAGCAAGGTATGCAATACACAGCACAGTCAATGGGAAGTATGCATACCGTGGTTCAGGAGAAGGCAGTCAGACAGGAGTGCAGAGATACCTGAAGGGCAGGAGGCCAGCAGGATACAAGTCCCTGGATGGGTGAAGCAGGGGTCTAGCAGGTGCAGCGCACAGGTAGGTAGACCAGCAGGGAACACAGGAAGGCGTGGAGAGCGGATCAGCAGTAGATGGATGAGTAGCGCTGAGAAGTAACAGCAGCGGGTCTCTGCGGGAACACGGAGGTAACCAATAGCAACCAGCAGGTGCAGTAACGATGGGACACCGGAGCAGAGTTGAACTGGAACAGATGATCACGGAGAGTAGCGGGTAGCAATAGTGGCAGCAGACTCAAGGAAACACGGTAGAGTAGACAAGGACTGAAGACTGAAGCGCACAGAGGCAGCGGATAGGAATCAGCTAAACAGTCACGATGAAACACAGACGGGTTGCAGGTTGAAGACTGTAGTGCACGGAGGCAGCGGATAGGAATCAGCCAAACAGTCACGATGATGAAACACAGACGAGTTGCAGGTTGAAGCCTGTAGTGCACGGAGGCAGCGGATAGGAATCAGCTGGCAGTCACAAACATGAACAGGTGAGTGGATGTGGTTGAAGCCTGTAATGCACGGAGGCAGCGGATAGGCATCAGCTAACAGTCCCAATGATACATGGTAGAGTTGAAGTGATTAGAAGACTGTAGTGCACGGAGGCAGCGGATAGGAATCAGCTCACAGTCACGATGATACAGTAGATGGTAGAAGTGGTATGGGAACCACAGTAGCAGAAGTGGTTTGGAAACCACAGAGGTAGAAGTGGTTTGGAAACCACAGGAATCAGCAGGGCTGAATAAACAAGGAAACACAGGAACACCTTCAGAGACTCATGGGGAATGAGACTCCAAGATCAGGCAACGTGGTGTTGACCACAGGTGCTTAATATAGGGAGGTTGCCTGATCTGCCAATTAAGTTAAAGGAACATACACTGAAGGTTTGGAAAGGGCTGCGCATGCGCAGTCCCTCAGGATAGAGGACGTCCACGGTTCCTAATAGTCCGGGAAGAAGCACTCACAGTCCGGTGAGTGACAGTACCCCCCCTTTTAAAGGTGGGCACAGAACGCCTGGAACCGGGCTTGTCCGGATTTTTGGAATAAAACTTCTTCAGAAGGGCAGGAGCATTAAGATCTTCAGCTTTGATCCATGAACGCTCTTCAGGACCAAAGCCCTTCCAATGAACGAGGAAACGGAGGACTCCTCGCGAAATTTTTGCATCCAATACCTCAGTAATCTCGAAATCCTCCTCCTGATGAACTTGAACTGGCTGCGGTGCTGAGGGAGGAGTCGAGAAACGGTTGATGATGAGAGGTTTGAGCAAGGACACATGGAAGGCATTGGAGATCCGAAGATTCTTAGGAAGAAGAAGTTTAACACATACTGGATTGATAACTTGAATGATCCTATATGGACCAATAAAACGAGGGGCGAATTTCATAGATGGAACCTTCAAACGAATATTTTTGGTAGATAACCAGACACGATCTCCAATTTTTAGTGGTGGAATAGCCCGCCTCTTCTTATCTGCGAAAGACTTATATTTGTTAGATGTCTTCTTTAAACAGGTTTTGACCTGAGACCAGATATTTTTGAAGGTCTGACAAGCAGTCTCCACAGCAGGAACTTGGGTGGGCGGGAGGGCAGGAAATTCCGGAAAAGACGGATGGTGACCGTAGACCACAAAGAATGGAGTTTTGGATGATGACTCATGGTACATGTTGTTATGGGCGAATTCAGCCCAAGGGAGCAATTCTACCCAGTTGTCTTGGTTGGCTGAAGAGAACATCCTAATAAAAGTCTCAAGATCTTGATTGACTCGTTCCGTTTGTCCGTTAGATTGCGGATGGTAAGACGATGAGAGTGCTAATCGTATGCCCAAGGTTTTACAAAGGGCCCGCCAGAATCTGGAAACGAATTGTACTCCTCTATCTGACACAATCTCAGACGGACATCCATGGATGCGGAAGATTTCTTTAATGAAATGTTCAGCCAGAGTAGACGAGGAAGGTAAACCGGACAGAGGGACGAAATGAGCCATCTTCGAAAATCTGTCTACCACTACCCAAATAGTATTGTGATTCTTACTTGGTGGCAAATCAGTAACGAAATCCATACTAATATGGGTCCAAGGCTTGGACGGAATGGGTAGTGGTCGCAGCAACCCTGCTGGAGTTCTGCGGGAGGATTTGAACTGAGAACATAAATCACAGGAAGCAATAAACTCTTTGACGTCTCTCCTCATTGAAGGCCACCAGTAACTACGAGAGAGAATCTCAAAGGTCTTATGTTCACCGGCGTGTCCAGAAAAACGAGAGGCATGGAACCACGAAAGGATTTTCCTCCTCAGAGTAGGAGGCACGAGGGTCTTCCCAAATGGTAGCATTTTGGTGGATGAAGCAGCCAGAGAAATACATTTGGGGTCTAGAATAGCATGGTTGGGAACCTCTTCTACATCAGAGGACGTCACAAAAGCTCGAGATAGAGCGTCAGCTTTCTTGTTCTTAGCAGCTGGTTTGAAGGTTATAATTAATTCAAAACGGGAAAAGAAAAGAGACCATCTTGCTTGACGAGGGTTCAAGCATTGAGCAGATTGCAAATATGACAAGTTCTTATGATCCGTGAAGATCGTCACCGGATGGCGAGCTCCTTCCAACAAGTATCTCCATTCCTCTAATGCAGCTTTGATGGCCAGCAACTCCTTGTCCCCGATAGTATAGTTTTTCTCTGCGGGCAGAAGACCCCGAGAGTAGAAGGCACAAGGATGTAATTTTTGTTGCTCCGAGCGTTGGGAGAGAATAGCTCCTAAGCCCACATTAGAGGCATCTACTTCTAGGAAGAAGGGGAGTGTCACATCAGGTTGTCGCAGAATGGGAGCAGACGAGAAGGACTCTTTGAGGATTTGAAAGGCTTGGAGAGCCTCAGATGACCATTGCTTAGTATTAGCCCCTTTCCGAGTTAAGGCCACAATGGGAGATGCAATGGATGAGAAGTCTTGAATGAAGCGTCTATAGTAATTGGCAAAACCTAAAAAACGCTGGATGGCACGAAGAGTAGTTGGCTGAGGCCAATGTAGTACAGCATTTACTTTGTCTGGATCCATCTTCAGGCCAACTCCGGAAACTATATACCCCAAGAATGGAATCTGGGGTAACTCGAATGAACATTTTTCCAATTTGCAGAACAACGAGTTTTTCCGTAGTCTGGAGAGGACCTCTGCCACATGTTGGTGATGAGAAGGCAGGTCCTGTGAGAAGATCAATATGTCGTCCAGGTAGACAACGACACATACATATAATAAGTCCCGAAAGATCTCATTGATGAAACCCTGGAAAACCGCGGGGGCATTACACAGCCCGAAGGGCATTACTAAATATTCGTAATGCCCATCTCTGGTGTTAAACGCGGTCTTCCATTCGTCACCGGAACGGATTCTAATTAAATTGTAGGCACCACGAAGATCCAACTTAGTAAATATCCGAGCTCCCTTGATGCGATCAAATAGCTCAGTGATCAGCGGAATGGGATACCGATTCTTGATAGTAATGGCGTTGAGTCCACGAAAATCTATACAAGGGCGTAATGATCCATCCTTCTTTTTGACGAAGAAGAACCCAGCTCCAGCGGGAGAGGTGGAAGGTCGAATGAACCCACGCTGGAGATTCTCCTGTATGTACTCAGATGTGGCTTGAGTTTCAGGTAACGAGAGAGGATAGACCCGACCCCTGGGAGGAGTCTTGCCAGGTAGAAGGTCGATCGGACAATCCCAAGAACGATGAGGAGGAAGACGTTCAGACTGAGCTTTATCAAACACATCGGCAAATGAAGCATACTGAGGAGGGAGTCCCGGGGAGGAAGATGAGATGGAAGATTGCTGTACTTTAAGAGGAATAACTTGAGAGAGACAACGATGGTGACATTCAGGCCCCCAAGACGTAACTTGAGGGGTGCGCCAGTCAATCTGGGGAGAGTGACATTGAAGCCATGGAAGGCCTAAGACAATCGGACTTGTCGTAACAGGAAGAATTAAAAACGAAATTTCTTCATGGTGTAGTACACCAATCTGAAGGGTTACTGGAGACGTACTCTGGGTGATGAGACCATTGATGAGACGTGATCCATCTATAGCCGTCACAGTAATGGGTGTTTTTAAAGTGATCACTGGTAGGGACCATTGATTCACTAGTGATTTAGAAATGAAATTTCCTGCTGCTCCGGAATCAATCAATGCCTGTGACTCAAAGGATTTGGTAGCAAAGGAAATCGTAACATCGAAAGCGCAGACTTTAGATTTCATAGACAATGGAGAGGACTCCAGGGACCCTAACTTCACCTCTCCAGAACTAGTTAGGGCCTGGCATTTCCCGATTTCTTAGGGCAAGAACTGAGCATATGTGTGGAATCAGCACAATAGATACAGAGTCTATTCTTTACTCTTCGTTTCCTCTCTTCTAAAGATAATTTGGAACGTCCTATCTCCATGGGAATCACAGAAGGTGAAACTGGACGAAATTGAGGGTTTAAACGAAGAGGTGCTTTAGCAGAAGTTGTTTTCTCAGATTCTCTTTCACGAAATCTCATGTCTACACGATGGCAAAGAGAGATCAAATCTTCTAGTGACGAAGGAAGCTCTTGGGTAGTCAGTGCATCTTTAATTTTATCGGAGAGCCCCTGCCAGAAGGCGGCAACTAATGCTTCAGTGTTCCACTGAAGTTCAGAGGCTAAGATCCTAAATTGAATGACATACTGTCCTACTGTATGGGAGCCTTGTCGCAAACGAAGAATGCTGGAAGCAGCGGAGGTCACACGACCTGGTTCATCGAACACACTTCGGAACGTGGAAATGAATTTGGCACTATCTTGTAGAATTGGATCGTTTCTTTCCCACAGAGGGGAGGCCCAAGCCAGGGCTTGTCCAGAAAACAATGAGATAAGATAGGCCACTCTGGAACGATGGGTAGAAAAATTTTGAGGTTGGAGTTCAAAATGGACTGAACATTGGTTAAGGAAACCTCTACAAGTTTTGGGGTCCCCGTCATATTTTGACGGAGTAGGCAGGTGAAGCGTAGGAGCTGTAGACACCTGGGATGGCACTGGGGAAACGGAGGAAAGCACAGGAGCTTCAATACTAGCTGTAACAGTCTGTCCAGATGTTCCTTGGGAGGTTAACGATTGGTAACATTGAAGTAACAGCTGTTGGCGAGCATCCTGTTGCTCCACACGGCTGACCAGATGCTGCAGCATCTCTTTAGCAGTAGGTTCCGTATCTGGGTCTGTCATGGCCTGATCTTACTGTCACGGGCACTAGGAGTCTTTACCCAGGGATCACCAGGTGATAGGCTTACCAGAGCAGTATAGGTGGTAATATGGTACTCTGGTAGCAGGGTGATCACGGAACAGGAAATAGCAGATGATGAGATGCTCAGGAAAGTCTATGACTAGCAGCACTGGCAATATGGAGGTAGTAATACACGAGGAACTGTATGGACAAAGGACACGTGAAGGTAGTCAGTGGTCTGCGGTAGCAAGTTGTACCACTGCTATAGTGAGGAGGAATGTCCAACAGAAACGAGGAGGTGATGAGAGTCAGCGGTCTGCGGATAGCAAGTTGTACCGCTGTCAGAGTGAAGGAATGGAATCCAAGTGGAGGTATCCGGGGAGTCAGTGGTCTGCGTTAGCAAGATGTACCACTGCTATGTGAGAGGATACTGGAACAGGTGAAACTGTAAACAGGAGTCAGTGGTCTGCCACTAGCAAGTTGTACTACTGAATATATATGTGAGGAGGTGCACGGGGAGAGACTGCAACACAATATATACACGGGCACCTTGACTTTGATCCACAGTAATATGCACAATATAAATGTATAAATGACTGAACAACACTGCCAATATAGAAAGTCTCTTGAAGTAATCCGGCATAAGATAACACAGTCAATGGGAAGTAGAGTCAGCAGATAGTACACTCCAGAGGAGAACCAACACAGTCCAGCAAGGTATGCAATACACAGCACAGTCAATGGGAAGTATGCATACCGTGGTTCAGGAGAAGGCAGTCAGACAGGAGTGCAGAGATACCTGAAGGGCAGGAGGCCAGCAGGATACAAGTCCCTGGATGGGTGAAGCAGGGGTCTAGCAGGTGCAGCGCACAGGTAGGTAGACCAGCAGGGAACACAGGAAGGCGTGGAGAGCGGATCAGCAGTAGATGGATGAGTAGCGCTGAGAAGTAACAGCAGCGGGTCTCTGCGGGAACACGGAGGTAACCAATAGCAACCAGCAGGTGCAGTAACGATGGGACACCGGAGCAGAGTTGAACTGGAACAGATGATCACGGAGAGTAGCGGGTAGCAATAGTGGCAGCAGACTCAAGGAAACACGGTAGAGTAGACAAGGACTGAAGACTGAAGCGCACAGAGGCAGCGGATAGGAATCAGCTAAACAGTCACGATGAAACACAGACGGGTTGCAGGTTGAAGACTGTAGTGCACGGAGGCAGCGGATAGGAATCAGCCAAACAGTCACGATGATGAAACACAGACGAGTTGCAGGTTGAAGCCTGTAGTGCACGGAGGCAGCGGATAGGAATCAGCTGGCAGTCACAAACATGAACAGGTGAGTGGATGTGGTTGAAGCCTGTAATGCACGGAGGCAGCGGATAGGCATCAGCTAACAGTCCCAATGATACATGGTAGAGTTGAAGTGATTAGAAGACTGTAGTGCACGGAGGCAGCGGATAGGAATCAGCTCACAGTCACGATGATACAGTAGATGGTAGAAGTGGTATGGGAACCACAGTAGCAGAAGTGGTTTGGAAACCACAGAGGTAGAAGTGGTTTGGAAACCACAGGAATCAGCAGGGCTGAATAAACAAGGAAACACAGGAACACCTTCAGAGACTCATGGGGAATGAGACTCCAAGATCAGGCAACGTGGTGTTGACCACAGGTGCTTAATATAGGGAGGTTGCCTGATCTGCCAATTAAGTTAAAGGAACATACACTGAAGGTTTGGAAAGGGCTGCGCATGCGCAGTCCCTCAGGATAGAGGACGTCCACGGTTCCTAATAGTCCGGGAAGAAGCACTCACAGTCCGGTGAGTGACACTGGGAAATGTGGTACTGGAATTCTGGTTTAAAGGTCACAGACATCCTTGACTATTGTGAGAGTATAAAACAATTAATAGTTATTAAAAGGTACAAATATATGTGTAAAATACCTTAAAACTATACTACAGATACAGGCCTACGCCTTGAAGAAAAACAAGTGTTTCCTATGGAACAGACAATAGCAGGATGCCAGACTGAGCGAAACGGCCTGGAGGAAATTACTTAGAATTGGACAAAGGATGTTGCCTTATATGTATTTATTGTTGCAAAGAAATATTTGCTGAGCTAAAGAGATTTCCTTATATGTACTTACAATTGCAAAGAAAGAGATTTACTTATATGAGCTTGTTGTTAACCAGTTAATGCTGGACCTTAGGTATAAATAAAGGGCCAGTCTGAAAAGACCCTCAGAGCTGATTTTGAAACTGCAACTACTTGTTAGTGTTTCACTTCCTCTCCTGTCGACAGAATTATGCTTATAGGAAATCAGGTTATCAGAGATCATGAATAAACATATCAAAAAATGAATAAACACAGAAAATGGGAGCAAAATTTTTTATAGAAAGAAAGCCTCTAAGTATTGCCCGACTTTCTGAACCTAATTTTATAAAATCAAATAGAAGGAAACATTTACTACTCACAGATAAAGGCAGTTGATACAGGGCATGTGAATGTACTGCACTATTATTTATTTACCTACAGATGTAACCAGGTGGTACTTATATTTTTTAACAATCTGACATAGTTGTCTTAAGCTAGGTACACACTACACGGTTTCCGTCCAATAATCGGCTCAATCAGCCGACATACGACCCCTCGTTCAAAAGTTGGGTAAGTGTGTGTAGTGACACGATGGTGTAAAGTCTGCCCAAATGGACAATTGTCGCCTCATTTGGTTGGTCGTACCATTTAATATTTTTGTTCCAATCTCGTTTCCGTTGTGTAGTGTGTATAAACTTCCGACCGATGTGTACGAAATTACAGTCATTGCTCACGACAACATGGCTGTAAAAAGTCGCTAAAGAGACGTCCGCTCTTCTCTTTATCTTCTAAAACAAGGCTAGTGTGTATGCAGTCCATGGACCAAGCGATCGGACCAATGATCGCATGTAAAATCGATTGGCATAAAAAGTTGGTGGAAAATTCTATAGTGTGTACCCAGCTTTAGACTAGCATGTAGCAGACTTTATAATGCATACAATACATATAATGCAAAAGTACAGCATAAATTAAAAACAGAACGTAATAGTATGTATGCAATCACTATGATTTTACGCTAAACATTTCCCACATTCTTCCAGCAGCTATGCTTTAGGTGCTGTCTCTAGTAATGCCCTTGGATGACAATGCTGGGAGTGATATTATACAACTTCTAAGCAGCTGGTTATTACAAAACTGTGAATTAAATTGTTAAACAATCCACATTTTTTCATAAATCCAAGCTCTTTAGGTTACATAATAGTAAATCTCTTTATATTTTATGCTCAATACCTTCTTACATTGAGAGTCGTCACAAGGCGAAACACAAAATTTTACCATTTTAAATGAAAAGACAAAGATTAATCTAATCAGTAATTATTATGAATACCAAACAGTTCCAACAGTAAATCATTTATCCATTATATCTGCGTCAATGCCATGTAATTCTTGCCCTCATACAATACCCTATTAATACAATATGATGTATGCGATGATCAGGGGGACCATTACTATTTGACTCTTTGTCTCTTTGACACCAGAACACCTTTGCAAAATGTTATACTCCATAATTTAGACATTTCAAAGAGCTGGATAACCTTTACTTCAGAGACACTGTTCATCCTCTTGCAGTTGACAATTCAATTTAATTTTTTTGTAGATGATATGGGGAAGTCATTCACATGTGGTACAAATTCATTTTCTCATAAATAAAAGTGATTCATAAAGCATATATTCAATTATTACAATTTAAAACAGCTGAACAGGAAATAATTAAGGTAAGTGCATATTGTACAATTGTTAAATTGTAATACCATCTATCAGATCACCTTGTGGACTGATAAATGTGTACACTGGAGACTTTTAAGAACACTGACAGCCCTATTATTACAATTTCTGTTTCAGCACTGAACCCTGCCACCTCTCCTGTTTCTGAGTGAGCTATATTATGGTACAATAAAATGTTATTGCAGATTTAGACCAAGCCAGGCAGGCCTATAATTTCTATTTCAGCAATTCCATTTAGCAATGGAGCAATGGAGCACTCGTTTTTGGGTGTTATCTATATAGCGCAGTAGAATTTGCCTGCAAATTCTACAGACAAGCCTGCTTGTCTTCCTCTTCATCAGTGACTCTTAGCAATGGAGCACTCGTCTTTGGGTGTTATCTATATAGCGCAGTAGAATTTGCCTGCAAATTCTACAGACAAGCCTGCTTGTCTTCCTTTTCATCAATGACTCTTAGCAATGGAGCACTTGTCTTTGGATGTATATTAGACTCTACACTTTGTAGTGCAAATTCAGTAAAAAAGAGTGCAATGACTGGTATATTAGGATTTCAGCAATGACAAATGCAGCTCTTCTATATAGGTCTATATCAAACCCTACACTTTGTAGTGTAAATTAAAAAAAGAAAAATTGCAATGACTGGTATATTAATATTTCAGCAATGACCAAATGACCAACGCAGCTCTTCTATAAGGGTGTATATCAGACCCTACACTTTGTAGTGAAAATTCAGAAAAAAAAGTACCGAGCTGACTCGGCTCGGTACTCGGAACCCCAAAGTTCGGGTGGGTTTGGTTTTCAGGAAACCTAGCCCAGTGGCGCACGCAGGGGGGGGTTTCTGGGTCACTCCCCTTCACCAACAAAGTGCTCCTACATACGGCACTGTACTATATTGCAGCCGCGGCACTGTCAAAGAAGTGTCCGCGGCGGTGCTGTATTGTATACAGCACCGCCGCGGACACTTCTTTGACAGCGCTGCAGTTGCTGTATAGTACAGTGCTGCCGAAACAAAGGTGCTGCAAATGCACCTGCGCATGCGTAGCAGTTCTCTCGCTGTTTTTTTTTCGGTGGGGGGGTAAACTCCCCCCCTAATAATCCTGTCTGCGCCCCTGGAGCCCGCCCTTCTCTAGCAAATACCGAATTCTCAAGAGCTAGCACAAGATTCTTATTCTAAATACAATTATAATGAAGATGTTGAGGGGAAGGCAGCGCAAGAAGGATATATCGAGTTTTCTTACATTTAGATAAACCGCCAGATGTGTCACTAAGCATAAGCTATTCTAAGTATTGGACACTGATAACTTTGTTGTGCTACACTAAAACTGTTTGTGGCAGTTGGTGGAAGGCCATAGTTAGTATACCCCTTGCTCTTTCTACATTGACTGACTTTTATGTCCTAAAACATGTACTGGACATTAGGTAAGTGAAAGTAACAATAACAACAAACATGTTTAATGGGTTAAAAACAGGTCAAATTTTAAATGCACAATGTTAGCTGTTGATTGATCACAGTCTCATACTCTCATAACACTTACTTGCACAGATCTTTAAAGCCATGTGACTAGGTATAGTATTCTTGCATAGTATTCTATGCAAATTGCACAAATGCACCTCTTTATCTGTCTTATGGGCCGTTGTGCATGTTACAGTTAAGTGTGTCAGTCAGAGCGGCCCTGTAAAGCAGATAGATGAATAAATGAATAAATGTAAAAAAAAAATTGTGCTCCTCCCCCCCCCCCCCCCCGGGTGCTCTGGTTTCCTCCCACACTCCAAGAACATACTGGTAGGTTAATTGGCTGCTAACAAATTGACCCTATTCTGTGTGTGTGTGTCTGTGTGTGTATGTTAGGGAATTTAGACTGTAAGCCCCAATGGGGCAGGGACTGATATGAGTGAGTTCTCTGTACAGCGCTGCGGAATTAGTGGCGCTATATATATATAAATGGCAATAATAATAAAGTGCAGAATGTAACAGACTAACCTTAACATTTGGTACTCTCATAATTTGCTCGAGATTTAGATAACATATCTGTTACAAAAGAATATTTTAGTTTGTAGGAGCTGCCATTTATTGTGCTATATTACCAAGTGCATATTTAAAGATGAAGTTCTGTTTATTATATAGTTTACAGTTAAAGTAATATGGAGCATGCAATTTCCTTTAAAGTTAATGAATTACCTTTCTTATTATCATCATTCTTTCTATGTATAGTGTGCTATACTGTTTCACTAAAAATCATTTCCGGAAATAAATATTTGTTTAAATAAAGTTATTTTGACTTTTTTTTTTAATATAAAAAGATTCACTAAGATATTTCCAATTTAGGTACATAGGGAGTAAATGTTATGTTATTGGCTGGTCTTGATTTACAGCTTTTGCCTTCCAGACTTCACATTTCACCTTCCTCCTCACCAAACAGCAAACTCTGCAGCCTATCTGTATTAAATCAATACACGTATTCTATAAATAAATAAAAAAAAAACATTTTATGACAGATATGTGAGTCTCACAACACGCATCTCTACAGTAGAGCAGAGATACATGTAAAATAAAATAGTTTTTAAACACAAGGCGCTTGTGGGGTCTTAAGGGATAGATTGCCGTCCCAAGAATTCTATTATCTTACACCAGGGTTTATATGGTCTATCCACAAATACAGCTCTGATCTGTTGGCCGTTGAGTTTGCCAGACTAATCTTATATGTAACTTCACCATAACAAAGATAAAATGTAATGTGTAATATTTTTAAAATGCTTTATTTTCCTCTTAATTTTATAGTTCTCATTTGCTACGTCTAGCTTTTTCCAATTTAAATATATATGGCTTCAAAGATTGTGGTCAGCACAAATTCTGCACTTCCAATTTATATTAACAACCAAAGTGTAAAGTAGTTTATGCTCTTTAAAATGAAAAAAAAAAAAAAAGTGTGCGGCTTTCTTACAAGGGAATGGAAGATTATTATTAGTAATCCTGCTGTTCTTGTACTGTAAAGCTTTGTATATTAAATTCTCTGTGTCTCTATTGAATGTTTAAATTTTGAAAGGTTTCTCTTTGGCTGCGTTTGCTGACACAACACAGTAGTTTGTCTTAAACTGTTCTTTTCATAAATTTTCATTTTGAACCTGACATCCCCACTTGCTGGGACTGCTATTGTACACAAGGCTCCAGGTTATTCTTTAATAATTAGAAAATTATAAAGGAAAAACCGTATTCGTTTCATATATATTTTTATTCAACGATCACTAAAGATTCAAGACAGGTTTGTTTACAAATATTCTTTTGTTATCTAAAACTGAAATACCCATATGGCAGTTGGCATATTGGGGACACGACTGTCAACAGTAAGGGACCACCAAGCCTAAAATGCAGGTTGTCTTATATAAAAGAGTTATTGTATTATACAGTATATATATATATATATATATATATATATATATATATATATATATGTATATTGACAGAACCATAACAATAGTTGACTATCTACTTACATTTGTTATATCTTGTCTGATGCAGTGTAGGGTGTGTGCACAGTGTAAGATACACAAAATTGCAGTGCGCATGCCCCCATGCAGAGTTGTGCACATCTGACACTTCTGCCTCTTTATGACTGAAGAGGCAGAATGGCGGATGGAGAAAAGGGTTCATAGTATGCAGTTGCAAATGCAGCTGATGCGAATCAGCATGAATTCGTATATATATACCGTATCTATTGCAGGTTCTAAAGGGCAGGTGCTAATACATGCTAATAATGATGACAACTGACACCAATTTCTAGTCGATTCTGATTGGATGATTGACGATTCACCTCTCCAGCTGACATCACTTCCATTATTGCTTGTAGCTATATTACGGGCTTTAGAGTATGTTTAATGGTGTGACTTTATTTCTATTTGGCCCTCCTTCCAACCTCTCCTCATACCGCCCTCCTCCCTGTCTTTCTTAACCCTACATCCACACTCATCATTTATCCTATCTCTGTCCTTATCCCACCTATCTACACTTCTACTGTTGTCCTCATTCCTTTCCACTTCACACACTTTTACACCAAACTATCCTCCTACCTTTTTCCACACTTTCTTCAATATGAAACATCTTTAATATTAGCAATTCTCATCTTATTATCACCTTTTTTCATTTTTAGTCCTTATCTTCCATTCATCTTCTTTCTATACTTCACCTCCATTCCACTATCCCACTCAACTTTTCATTCTTCCTTCCTTTTCCCATTCCTTCATACACTCAATAACAGCATTCCCTACACCCTTCCTATTCCTCAACACCTTCAACCACTCATTCCCCACACCATATTTTTACAATCTGTCCTTCCATCTCCATACCAATCGCAGAACTTACCATAGCAACAAGGAACTCAGTTTCTCCTATCATGTGCTCTCCCCACCTCTCCAATCATGGAGCTCCTCTCTCTTCCCGTCCACCTCTTTTCCCCCTTCAAATACTAGCTTTTGCATACACATATCAATCCCTGCAATGACAGCGACACGGACAAACTGTGCTGGTAACCTAAACACAGCGACTTCCACAAGCACCTTCACTACCTACCAGACCATCAGACTCCCCCACTGAGACACTGCTCACAGCAGCATACAAAATCAGAATGTTTGTTACAGCACTCAATTTGCATTCCACTGTGTCCATCTTGGATTCGCGCACAGCAGGCAGCTACAAAAAGTGCATACTCCTGCACCACACTAACAAACTGCTCTTTTCAGACCAATCTGAGCTCCTTACAGAGTGCCCCTACAAGGCTCTGAGCTTAACATACCTGAGCCTAAACATCTTAGAATTTATTCCAATAACACAATAACTACCCTAGACCACCAGGGTGGCGTACTAACAGTGCTATAACCTCTCTAACCTTCTCTACCTACTTCAACACTCATCTCCTCACTGCTCCCTGGTTTTCTATCCATACCGCCAAAACCATAAACATCTGCATTCAATCTCTTACATTACGCCTATCTCTACATACCTGAGCTATAACACACCAGAGCAGTAAAGCATCTCCTCCAGGTTTACCCCCCTCGCTCCTGTGCACATTATACCCCCACTTTTTGCTCCCTCCCAGAAATGTCAAAACAGCTGAGTTCATAAGAAGCCTTCTGCTCCACTCTGACACCTGTTTACAGTGGAATGTCTAAAACTGTTTGAAGGTTGTGGGAAAGTCTGAGTGGGCATGGTAGAGAATTCCATAAGTAGGGAGCAGCACAGGAGAAGTCTTGTAGGCACGAGTGAGATGTGGTTACCAGAGTCGAAGCAAAGCACAGATCAGAGGTAGACCTAAGAGGGTGGGAGCAACAGTATTTTGATGTCAGATTTCAGATGTATGAAGTGGTGGTGTTGTCGTGGGCTTTGTAGATAAGAGTGATTAATTTGAATTGGATTCTGGAGAACACAGGGTTCCAGTGTAAGGGTTTGCAAAATGGTGCAGCAGATGTGCAGTAACCACCTATGTAGCCTCAAACAACCACCCATATCACAGTTTTGGGAGCCAACCTATTACAGAAGTTGAGCAGGAGTTGTTCAATCAGTAGGAGAAGCACACTGGACCTCTAATTTGCACAATTAATCATTTCTTATGTTTATTAAATGAATTCAAATGGAGATGTGTGAAATTTGAGGGGGAGGAATGATCTTTCTTTTTAAAATTGAGCAGCTTTTGGTTTGCATATTTTCTTGTTTGCAAGGGATACTAAAGTATGATAAATGTTTATTGTCTGGCTTATCCTCTTATCTGTTCCTAATTCCGCTGTGATGTATCATACAAATTACCCTCTTACATCAAAACAGAAAACACTTTATTTTTACTTAGTGTCTTCATTAAGCCGTTGCAAAGAAATTCTCAGCTCAGATGTTGGTGAAGTTCAAAAAAAGAGAAAAACACAAAAGAACATTTATTTCATTTTATAGAAACAAATTTCTAAGATTTGTAAAGCACAGCATTAAAAATGTATTTAGTACATTAAAAGGCTGTAAAAGTCTCCTTGAAACTTATCAGGACAATGTTATGCACTTTCTGCCCAATGGCTATTTTGGTGTCCAAAAAGTACCTTCGTCAAGGGCTGCCTTAATTCCAATGTATTGCACACCTATTTAAATTCCTACATTGGTGTTAAACTCCGTAAAACAATGTATTACACAGTAAAAATAGCATTGAAGGTGGAAACAGAGCACAGTAGTATTAAAGTATAATAATAGTGCAAGGTGACTACAGAAATGCAATACCTGTAAGGATGAGGTAGAAGTGATGTCAGAAAGTCCAGAGCCAGAGCAGAGTATACAGAATCGAACTGATAGACAGTCCAGGGTTGGTACTAGAGATGAGTGGGCTCGGATTCCGCTAATCCGAGCCCACCCGAACAGCACGGATCCGAACGGGATCCGAGCACTGTTCGGATATTTCCGGCGGGCAAAAAAATGAGAAACGAGGCTCTGTCGTCCAAGTCTCGCGTCGAATCTCGCGAGGGGTGGGAGGGAGGGTCCAGAACAATTCCATCTTGTACCTCTTTTTTTGGCATTATGTGCTCAAGCTTCCTCGGTGCAACCTTTTGGCCTAAAAACAATATTGTGAGGTGTTCAGAATAGACTGGGAATTAGTGGAAATGATTGTTATTAATTGTTATTGAGGTTAATAATAGCGTAGGAGTGAAAAAAAACCCCCACAAAACCTTAAATCCGAACCAAAACCTTTCGTCAGGTGTTTTGCGAAACAAATCTGAACCCAAAACACAAAACACGAGACACCAAAAGTGGCCGGTGCACATCCCTAGTTGGTACAGGTGGCAACTATAACAGCAAATCAGGCAATCCTGATCAACAATGGGAAATCAGACAGGAATATTATTAGAAGTCCCAGTAGAGCTGGAACTAATATTAGGCGAATCTAGGCAGTTGCATAGTGTGCAAAGGTTTATGGGCTACCTAAATCACTGAATGAGTGACATAATGTCACTCATTCAGTGCTTTTATTATCATTCTGGTTAGCCCTGAGCCCCAGCCGCTGACATGGAGTATCAGCAGCTGGTAGCCTCTTACCTATGAAGCTACCGACTGCTGCTCCTCAATTTCTGTGATGGGCTGGGAGAATCATACTGGGTTTTGCTGTCACAGCCCAGCTCCATATTCTCAGTCTGAAGAACAATAGATGCTACTCCCACCTCCTTCCTACTAAGGTAAGAGGCAGGGTGCCAGGCACCTAGGGCGCCCATGGAGCTTCTGCCAGCCCTGAATCCCAGCACAACAGGTGCTAAGATATTAGGAAAAACAGAGAACATTAGTGATATTTCCCACATGATCTGACAGTACATAGGTAACAGGAAGAATGTGGACCAAAATAAAATATACATATTATTTGTTTTTACTTGTTTACATTATTTTATTGCCCTCAATAGCTGAAAACCTTTCTTTCTTGATCCAAAACCAGTGGTGGTTGGGGGGGGGGGGAGGGTATTGCCCAAAAGTGGAGAATCTGAAAATGTTTCTAAAAATATTTTTAATAGAACTATACAATTTTAAATAATATTTTATTTAAAAAGCTTTTAGGATATAAAAATATATTATCTTGCCCTAAGGGGCATATTTATGAAACATGTAAAAAAAAATTATCCAGCGATAGGGTTCTTTCACTTCGCCCTATACATGTAAGGAGTTACCATCAGCAGAGACTTCAGAATAACTGTGTGCAGAAGTCTATTTAGCAAGTATTACAGCGATACCTGTTCTGTTAGCATCATCTCCGGGTGCCATTAACAGATAGAGAAACTGTTTTCTTTTGCTATGCAATACTATTTAAATAAATTAATTAATGTTATTTTCTGGGGGTGCAGGTGTTAGGAATACACTGGCATGAGGAATGATGAGATGGTTTATTGAGTCTCAGCAGCAGGCAGAAAATAAAAACAGAGTTACAGTACTAAGCTGACAATAATGCTATGCATGATAATACCTTAACAGTAGCATGGTGCTGAACAGGAAACTGGAATATGCAGACATATATGGAGATATACGATGTAGCAACATATCGCTGACAGTAGACAGTCACTGGAAATGCATAAGTGTCTCTGACACACTGGTAATGCAGGAATATCTCTGACACTGGTCCACAATAGAAAATAGTCGCTGGTATAAATTGTGTTAACTTGAGGCAGGTATGCAGACAGGCTGATAGTAACACAGTCCAAAAACCACAAACAGATGAGCACTCAGAAAGAACAACGGCACTACTGAGACAGACCAGAAACCCTCAGTGGGTGGTATCACGAATGCCCAGCCTGTCCCAGATACAGCAATCTGAACAGCTGGCCATGATTGGCGTCACCTTAGTCACTTAGCGATGAATACACCTTTTCTGCCTGGCGTGATTTTGTTCACCGGAACCACTTATTAATGTTTTACACTTAAATCACAAACACATGTAGCATGAGCCTCTCGGGGCTTCGTAAGTTCACAAAGAATCACAGAGAATACACTAGATTAAATTTATGTAATCTTAAAAATATTTCCAAAATATTACCAAAATTAATAACAAGACATACATTATGTTACTCAAATAAGTTTCAGAAAATAAAATAGGAAAATAGGAAATGAAATCAGAGTTACTACTTACTAGTTAAGACCTGATGTGTGAGGGAACACAATTGAGGAACATGAGACATTTCAGTCTTGATAGATCCCTCATGAAAATGCACACTCTGATGTCTAAAGCAGAAGATTTTAAACTCTTTTCCACATAGCCCTCTTCCCCACCTTTGGAGTTTAGCTGTCAACGGACAGATTGATCTCTCAAATGTCACAGGGCTTTTCAAAGGGAGTTAGGGATATCCTGAGATCTTAATGTTCACAAGACCTGATATCCCACCTTTCCTTGTTCTGCTTGACTAGATGGTTTCCAACTTTGGGGCTTCAAACTCCTCCAAGATCCTATCTCTCCCTGGTCTGGCTATTTCAACAGATTAATGACACTTGCATAAGTTCAAACTCATGTCATCTAGCAAAGCACACATTGAGATTACATTACAAGATTACATAAATTATTCACATTAGAAAGCATCCCGGCTGCTTAGCAAGAGCTGAAATGGAAGAATCACAGTGCGCTATTGCGAGTAGTGCAGTGGTTCGAACACACATATAGGAAGCAGTGTCCAGGCTGCTTAGCGTCTGGGACGAAGAATCAGTTTGAGCTGTTGAAAGGATAGTGACAGCTCATAACATTGGGTCCTATATTACTGCACAGCCAAGCATCAGACCATATCAACAGTATTTCAATTGTAGGTCTCTGAAATCTGTCAGGCTTAGTGTCTGACAGATGAAAAAAAATAATTAGGTGTAACACAGGGGTGAGGTTACACACCCCATTGGTACTTGGCTAATAACTCAAAACTGATGATGTCATTGTAAAGCATAATACTACAAATCCTGTCCTTACTTCAGGGGCAAATGTAGAATTTTGCTTTGCCTTTCTCCAAAATATTAATGCCATACAAATTTTACTGTTCTGAAAATAGGAAAGTGTAAAGAGTGCTAGGGGGCTCTGCAATTTCCAATACTATATGTTATTAGAATGGCAATAGCTTCACCACAGAAATAGAACCCCTTGGCTGCAATAAGAAAAAGCCAGGCTAACTACAGCTCAAATCCCATGAGACTATTTTGCAGATGATGGATAGTATCATTGTCTGTTTCTTTCAAGAACCACCTGTTAAAATAATGGTATGTGGATGTAGCGCAAACAGTACAATGAAATAGAGTGAATTCAATATAAAAGCTGACAACAGCCAGAAGGCTGAATTGTAACCTCCTGTTTATGGGCAAATTTGCCAACAAGTCAGATGACATCCACTGATGATAAAATGGAATTACTGTACTTTTAAAGACAATGGCATGACAAAGCCCTGACACTTTAATTTCCCCTTGAAAATTGTAGTAAAATGCATGCATTAAAGAAAAATAATAATAATGCAAAAATTCTACAGTAGCTATAAATAACCCCTGTCTGCTGAGCTTCAATGCCTACCAATGATGCGCATCACTTGGACCAGAGGCGGAACTAGCGAGCTTTGGGCCCTGATGCAGGGAAGCTGGAAGAAGGGAACCAGAGCCCATAGCTCACTAGTTCCCTATGCAACAGGGCCCCATTATCTCCATGTGCACCGCACCTGCTGCACCAATGGTAGTTCCTCATTGTCTTTCCCCCACCCAGATTCCCTTCCCATCATGACCTCTCCATTGTTGTTAACAACTCCACTATCTCCTCTGTCACCCAACTCCGCTGCCTGGGAGTCACTCTTGACTCCTCTCTCTCTTTTGCCCCCCACATCCAATCCCTCGCCCAAGCCTGTCGCTTCCAACTCCGTAACATTGCCCGCATCCGTCCCTTCCTCTCTCAAGATGCCACCAAAACTATCATCCATGCTCTCATCATCTCCCGCCTCGACTACTGCAACCTCCTCCTTACTGGCCTCCCCTGCTCCCACCTCGCCCCCCTCCGCTCTATACTCAATGCAGCTGCGAGACTCATCTCTCACGCCGCTCCTCCTCTGCCTCCCCTCTCTGTCTTCCCTTACACTGGCTCTCCTTCCCCTACAGAATCCTTTTCAAACTCCTCACCACCACTTACAAGGCTCTCTCCAACTCTACTGCCCCTTATATCTCTAACCTCCTCTCCATTCACACTCCTGCCCGCTCTCTGCGCTCAGCCACTGATCGCCGACTCTCCTCCACTCTGATTACCTCTTCCCACTCTAGAATCCAAGACTTCTCCCGCGCTGCCCCCCTTCACTGGAACGACCTCCCTCGCTCCATCCGTCTCTCACCCAACCTGTGCTGCTTCAAACGGGCACTTAAAACTCAACTGTTCCTTAAGGCCTACCAACCATCCACTTAACCTCTCATTTCTTCTGTTTCTCCCCTGGCCCCATTTCTTCTCTCCCCTTGCTTCACTGGCTCCCTTCTGTGCCTGATTTTGTTCACCCTCCCTTAGGATGTAAGCTCGTATGAGCATGGCCCTCTTTCCTTCTGTCTCCATACCCGTTCTTCCGCTCCATCTCTACTGTATTTGCCTGCCCAGAGTTTCTGAAGTATTGGTATTTTATGTTTAATGTTCTGTACTGTTTTACCCTGTATGGTCTACTGTTTGTACTGTGTACGGCGCTGCGGAAACCATGCGGCGCCTTACAAATAAACGATAATAATAATAATAATAATAATAATAATAGTTCCGCCACTGACTGGGACATTGCTTTCCAAACCCAGCAATAATAAGCTTGCCAGCATATAGGCTACCTACTACAGGAGACGGTCTGCTGTGAAGGGCTAGTGGTATCAAGAAAAACTTACAGTCTGATTGCATGTGAGAACTTTGACACACAAATAAGAAATGCACATCAACCAACCCTATTACATAAGGGTTGGTTAATGTCCTGACACAAGTGCAGATTGGGGTCAATGACCAAGCTAGTTTTCCACCCTGCTTGTTGAAACAAATTTTGATTGTTTGATCAAATATGAGAAAATCGGCTTAGCATTTCATAATTTTAGTCATCAGTTTACCAATATATGGTGGCTTCATTTAGAGCTAGGGGCAATGAAATAAAGGTGGACAAACCATCTTGGAATGCAAGGGGTTTTTGAAGTTGAATAATTGGATGAAGTCGTTTCAATTATTAAATAACGATTGTCTGTGCAATTGCGATTGGTATGCTAGGGAGTAAAAGGGTTAATTATGCAATTGCAATTGAAAACTCAGCAAATACACTTACACTCACTTCTACATCTGTAAATAGTTCACTTTTAAAAAAGTTCCAACTCACATCAGTTTATTAGTAAGACTTAAATGTTATTTATACAAAGATAAATATACATTAAAGGTAGAGTGTTTTTGGTTCCCCGAAAACCGAAAACACCTGAAATTAGCCGATCCGAGCACAGAGCCGAGGCGGCTCGGTACTTTCGCGTGCCCTCGGAATTGAAAACGAGGCAAAATGTCATCGTTATGTCGTCGGATCTCGGATCTCGCAAGCTCTGAATTTTATAAATACAGCCCAACACGGCGATCAAGCGCCAATTCACAGAGGGACACAGAAGGGGTAGCACAGTTCTTGGAAGTCTCTAGTGCAGTTGGGCAGCGTCATAGGTAGAAAAGAAAGAGGAGGGGTAGCAGTGCTCTTCAAAGTCTCCAGTGACATTCTGGAGAGCTCCATTGCTAATTGTCATTACTGAAATACAAATAATAGATCTGGCAGGCTTGGTCTTCTAAATCTGCAGTCTTTGTTTGAAAGTGTATGAAAATAATATTGTGACCTGTGAGGTGTTCAAAATTGACTGCAAATGACTTGAATTTAGTGTTATTGAGGTTAATAATAATGTAGGGTGGGGAAGCAAAAATATGTGATTTTAGCATAAAAAAATAGGTATTTTAGGAAAAAATCGGGATCCAAACCAAAACCAAACCAAAACACGCAAGGGTGGTTTTGCCAAAACACGCAAGGGCGGTTTTGCCAAAACCAAAACCAGAACACGGGGTTCAGAGAACATCTCTAATTAAAGGTATTTATGGTTCAGGTCCTAAGAAATGTATGGTGTTTGGTCTTATATTATTCTTCACTTCACCAGAAGAGATCCTTTATCAGCAGGTAAGTGATCGCACACTGCGATCCCTAGTTAATATTATTATAAGATTGGTACTCTGTAATATTGTATGCAACACATGTTAATAGGTTGGTTTAAACTTAGGCGGTTCCAGAGGCAGGACACTTAAACAGCTCTTTGGATTAATTGTCCCCACCTTTAGAAGGAGCATCGTTTGAATCGACCTATTACCAGCATTCTACTGAACTATCTTTCACCCTGAACCAATGAAGAAAGACCTGAGTTTATCTTTGTTCACATTGTGACATAATCACTGTTTTTTTGTTAACCAAAGAGAATAAAAACTAGTCCCTGATACTAGAACAAGTGTTTTTAAACTGCAGACTTCCAGGGGCGCTTGAGAAATGTATTTGGCTATATTTTCTTGTATTTTGTTATACCTTTTATACCTTATCATAATTTGCTGTAATACTGCTATATTTTGCACTTAAATCTCTTTGTGCATTGGAACCACATTAATCGCATCGGACAATATTTATTGGTAACGATAGCACGGACATAACAGGGTGCAAAAACATTTTTTGTTCGCATGCAGAGAAAATGCTGTCTGCTTTACATGTAGTACACACATATTTAACGGCTTTATATTACACTGCAGAGCGAAGCTAGTACACTCCCCCTCCGAACTCTAAATCTGTATGCACATTATAAATGTCCCCCCTGCAGTGCAACCTGGTTTTGTCAAGGTGCAAACTTGTGTCTTTTTTTTGCTTTGCTCTAAACTCTAACTCCCCACGACATTAAGGTTACTCATACAATATATGCTCACTAGTTACATAGCTTCTTTCATAAAACTTCAAGTATATATTTTTTTTATGTAGCTTAAATTTTGCATTTTTGCATCAGTGAAAGTAATAAAACTCAGTTAGTCTTTTATTGCCTCTGTGTTTGTATCTTGCTGGAAAATCGCTGCACCATTCTGCTACCTCACAACATTATCACATTAACATTTGCTTTGCACCTAACCAGCCTGAAGAATCTGATAAGGAAAGGTTGAGTACAAGCTAAATTGCTTTTTTCCCTGTAGCAAGCAATGATTTGTTTTTATTAACAGGAAATGGTTGTCTTTATTTCAATTAAAAGATACAATTTGCCGATTTCATGCTGAGAAGTAAAATTTAAATCTTTTTTTTTGCAATTCGAGTATAAAAATGCAGTTGCTATGGCGATGAGGGACTGAAGACTCAATTCTTGTTTAGTTTGTTACTTTATATGTAAAAAGGATCAATGGCAGTATGTGAAAATGTATTTAAAGCAAGATTTATTGAAGGGGTAATGTATGTTTGGGAAAACACCATTGAAGAGCATAATATATTTTAAGCAGCATGATGGGAATTTGGGTATATTTTAAAAAAGCAAAGCCAGATAGTTTCCTAAATTCTGTAATGCAGTATAAATGAAGTTGCATTTTCTTTTTATAAAGTAAACTGTAACCTTCGTCTGTCTTCTTCTGGTTGATACAAAGGTGCTCAAACCTGGTTTAGACTCTATAGAGAGTTTACAAGTTGTCTGAATGGCAACTTCAGCATATGGTACAATTGTTCTTTACAGCACTTACCCATTGGCGTTGTGTTTGTGTAAACATAATGCAAATGTAAATCACTTGTAAAAAATGCGCTTTCATTTGTGCCTGCTTTTAATGTACGGTTGATATGTGCTGGATGCGGTCGTATGGATTTGTAAGTACATCCAGAATGTAAGAAATATGGAGCTTTTCCCATTCAGTTCAATAGCCCATTCATTTTAATAGCCCATTCATTTCAAAGGTGTTTCCAGCATATGTGTTCTATATAGAAATTCCATTGACATGAATGCGATAAAGTCCATATGATTTCTTAATTTGTAATCCAATGAATTTGTCTTTTTATAATCCATGGGAATAAAAACAAAATGCCATAAGAGATTATGCAATCAGTTCCACCAAAAAAATACTGAACTGAATCACAAGCTGTTTCCTATGTTTGCCACAATGCTATTGGCTAGCTGTAAGAAAAGTCATGACTACTCCCTGCTTTGATTACAAATCAACATAGACTAAATGAATGTCTATTAATGTGGAAAATCATTCACCTATTCTTTTCAGTTAGGTTTCAACATAGCACGCAATCCCATTGATACCCATTAGAAGGAAAATCCCATTAACATGATTGGTAAAAAAACAGCACAAAAATGGTGAAACCACTCTTGTGCTTTGAATGCACTGAAATTCGGCAATAAGCATTTCAAAGATGAGCAGCAACAGAAGAAGATGCAAGCATGAACTCAAGTGATAGCATGTATGGCACTTGCATTAAAAAGGTAGGTTGAGCACATTGTTTAAATACCAGTGGGTAAGGGACCTTATGTAATAAACTATTTAAACTATATAATATAATGTTTGACCAATGTGGTCCAAGAAGGTTTTGCTCTGTCCTACTTAATATCAAGTTTGCATAGATCTCCTGGAAAATATATTTTTTGCAAGTCAACACTAGAGAAGAGCCAACTTAACGAGTTAACCATACAAAATCATTGTAGAATGGCTGCATAGCTAGTGTGTATAGTTCTAAGTGTATAGTTACAAGTGTAAGAAGATTTAAATAGCATAATTCAAAATTATACCTGGAGTTAAACAGGAGGAAGCAAGAGAAGAACATTCTACTCATCACCACAGCTATATAAGGGCAAAAGTCAGTATTTATCTGAAACTCCATATTCTAGTCCTGATGTTTCCATCTCTCCCTGGCTACAAGCTTTACACCGCAAGAAGACTGTTTTGGACTCTGATCTTATTTTCCTCTCAGGTGATAAATGTTTGTTTTATCTGATTTGTCTACATTTACAAGTATGAAGAAATATAATTGAGTTTGAACCACTCTCCTATCTCATGACTCTGCAAGATCTCAGCTACTACATCACCTGTGCCTTATTACCCTCCATTCAACACTTCCACCCACTCCCCCACTTGGCTCCCAACATCATTACCCCATACTATCCAGACATTCAGGAATAAACTACATCTACTGCAGCCTCACTCTGCCTCACTTGTGTGATTGCACAGGACATTGCAACTAGGTAATTCTTTTAAATCCCTCAATTTTTGCTATTTTACTCATAAATCCCAATGTTTGCCAAATTATTTTTCTTCCTCTCCATTCATGACATTATCTTTAGGACTATATCGTCCTTCACCTGTCCTGCAACACACACCTCTGTCCACATTGCCTCTTTATTACTTAACTCACCTCTAGTGAACACTCATCAACTCTTTTCCTATTTAAATTCAATAATTTTAACAGCCTCGCCCTGTCACCAGAAACTAAAAGGACACATATCTTACAATCATATTTCCTATCTTTCTTCTTCCCTGCTTCTATTAGCTGGTGATCTATCACCTAATCCAGGTCCGCCTCACTTCTACCACACAAACATATATCTTAACGCTACAGCATTTAAACCTTAAAAGCATCACCATTCTCCAGTCTCTTCCAAAATCCTTTAAATGTACCCGTTGGAATGCACACTCTGATTGTAACAAGCTTACCTGCATACACAACCTCTTGCTCTCAAACAACCTCAACCTTCTGGCAATAACAGAAACATGGCTCGCACAATCAGATACTGTAACTCCTACAGCCCTTTCATATAGTGGTTTCCATTTCACCCACACTCCCAGACCTCGAGGCAGACAAGGAGGTGGGGTTGTACTACTTTTCTCCCCACAGTGCACATTCCACAGTTTTACCAAATGTCCCATCACTCACATTCACATCTTTTGAAGTACATACCGTTAGTATTTTTAACCCATTCTCTATTATTGTTGCTGTGTTCTATCTCCACCATGGATCAAAGCAACAATTTCTTGACCACTTATCAGCATGGCACCCTCACTTCTTATTCTCTGGCATCACCACCATCATCATTAGGGGTTTCAACATCCCTATTGCTAGATCATGTTCCAATGCTGCTTCCAAACTACTCTCTATAACCTCTTCACTTGGCCTCTCCCAGTGGATTGAATCCGCTACTCACCAGGATGGCCACTGTCTTGATCTTGTTTTCCCTAGGCTATGCTCAATTCTCAGTTCCTTATCACTCCTTTCCCCCTCTCGGATCATCACCTTATTATCTACTCACTCACCCCCGGTTCTTTTCCCTCCCAGCTGTCAAAATCTTCCAAGCCTCCTCACACCAACAGGAAGATTAACTATTGATTTTCAACAGTTTTCCACCTCTATTCAACACCTTCTTTCCCCAGTTTCTACATTCTCCCCCCCTGTTAGGGCAGTACCTCATTTTTCCATCACTATTCAAGCACGCAGTGATTACTCCTATTCTGAAAAAACTAAATTCTGACCCAAACTCTCTCTCAAATTATTGCCTCACCTTTCAGATGCCATGCCTCTCCAAGAGAGTTCCCTATACTCGCCACACACACTTTCTTAGAGCAAACAACCTACTGGATTTTCTTCAGTCAAGCTTTCACTCTCAACACTCCACAGAGACTGCGCTGACCAAGGTTGTCAATGATTTGATCACAGCAAAACCTGAAGGCCATTACTCTTTTCTAATTCTCCTGGATCTCTCTGCTGCATTTGACACTGTTGGCCACTCTCTCCTCATACAAACGCTGCAATCCCTTGTTCTTGAAGGCACTGACCTATCCTGGTTCTCATCCTATTGATCTAATCGCTCTTTTAGTGTTAATTTCTCTGGAACAACCGCTACTCCACTTCCTTTATCAGTTGGAGTACCACAAGACTCAGTCCTAGGTCCTCTGCTATTCTCTGTCTACACCACTTCTCTTGGAAATCGAATAAGCTCCTTTGGATTTCAGCATCATCTCTATGCGGTTGATACACAAATCGATCTATCTATCCTGTCCTGATCTTTCATCATCTGTGCTGTCTAGCGGTACTGACTGTCATTCTGCTATTTCATCTTGGATGTCTTCTCACCAACTCAAACTCAATCTTTCAAAAACAGAATTAATAATATTCTCATCCAAAAATAGAAGCTTCCTGTCTGACATTTCTATTTCTGTTGATAACATGACCATAAATCCAACCCCTCAAGCTTGCTGCCTAGGTGCAATCCTTGACTCACAACTATCCTTTGTTCCCCACATCAACTCTATATCTAAATCATGTTACATACATCTAAAAAACATTTCCAGAATACGCACATACTCACACAAGACACTGCAGAAACATTAATTAATGCACTCATCTTCTCCCTCATTGACTATTGCAATTCCATCCATACTGGTTTTCCCAAAATCGAACCCCTACAGTCTATTTTGCAGATTGATTTTGCTTGAAAAGCATTCTTCCTCTGCTAAGCCACTCTGTCAGTCTCTACATTTGTAGCCTGTTTTTCAACTAATCCAATATAAGATTCTTCTACTAACATACAAGGCCGTCAACAAAATTGCAGCAACATACATCTCCTCACTTGTTTCAAAATATCTCCCAACTCGACACTTCTGTTCTGCACCAGATCTGCATCTCTCTTTCACCTTCATCACATCCTCCCATTCCCGGTTACAGGACTTTTTTTGTGCTGCACCCACTTTGTGGAATTCCCTCCCTTACACAATAAAACTTTACACCATTCTTCAAACCTTCAAGCGTTCTTTGAAAACCACGTCTTCAGACAAGATTACGATATTCCTCAACCAGCATCTTAATCTCTCTAGGGTACCCTATTACCATCCTCTACACAGTTAACACAAGACAACAACCTTCTGATCAACAGTGACTGATCACACAGCCCACTCAATACTTTTTACCTTTGCATACTAGCTGGACCAATGTGCAATATGATGTAGCATGTGCCCTTGTGTATCAAACTCCCAATGTCCGATAGATTGTAAACTTGCGATCAAGGCCCTCTTACCTCTCTGTCTGTCTGTATTACCCAGTATTGTTTTATTAGCATTTGTTCCCAAATGTAAAGCCTTGTGGAATTTGCTGTTGCTATAAAAAATAAATGTTGATGATGATGTTGATGATGCTGTCACACACTGAAATCAGGATTATTGGATTCTTAATATCAACCAAGATTAGTGCTGGTAAAAGAGAGGCAAGGAGACTAACGGAGCCTTTAGTTTTCAACAGAGACCCAAGGAGGTTTCATCTTTGCTACAGTGAGTCCACAGGTCCCAGCACTGGATCTTGTTTGATGGGTTGATATAGAAGGTTGGATAGTTAGGGAAGCATGAAGCTCAATCAGAAGTCTGAAGAATGGTCAAAGCGAACTGAGGTCTGTAGTACAACTGGAGCACAATCAGAAATCATAACAGTGGTCAAAGCAAGCTGAAGACTGTAACATGGGGAAGCACTATCAGAATACCAGAACACTGGAGGAAGGTGGAAGCCTTATACTCTGGCACTAAGAAGTGCTCAGAAATTTCTTTAAATACAAGCACCTCTTTCAATTTGGTACCCAGTGACATTAATAATCACTTGACCACAACTGCGAGAAGGTGATAAGAAACTTAACCTGCTCCTATTCATTGGATCAAACGAGTCACCATTTATGACCCTTTATTTAACTATTGGGTTAAAAAATAAGCCAATTATTTCTTTAATGTATATATCAATATCTAACCTGATGGGAAAAAAAAAAGAAGGGAAAGTCTCTTTGATATTGTTGCCTGGAGGGTAATCTAAAAAAGAATAAATCAGCCTATAAAAAGGAGATTGCAATTCTCCCACATGTTAAATGAAAAGATCAAAATAAAGGAAGTATACAGCTCTATTGGTCATTAAAATCTCATTATAAAAGTATATATTAAAAAATGTACGAGAAAATACAATAGATCTGTGAACCACCATGTGAATCACATTCAAATTTATTATCTTAAAGAAATAATAAAAAAAAACATGCACAATACAATTTTTTTATATATAGTCAAATGATGGGAACAAAGGCAATAATAAAACCCCAATAGTCCTCTATAACAGAGAAACATGTAATAGGGGACTGGATCAAATCAATAAAGGACCACCACTAGGTGAACCTTTATTCAAAAAAGCTAATACTTTAAGGGCAAGACCTTAGCACAATTAATAAGAAACATTCATCCTAATACTTAATGCATATAGAGTCCCAATATTAGTGTAGTCGTGTGACAGCTAGGCTACAATAAATCCACACAGCACCCACCCACAGTGCGCCAAGGAAAGAAATTCCAATAAAGAACTGATCATCCCAATATGAAATCTACAGTTAATTATAATGATATCAGATCTCACAGAGGAACAAAGTGTCCCAATCTCAACAATTCATTTTGCGACATAGTGATCCGACCATTGGGCCTGGTCTCCAAGGATGATTGAACAATAGTGTCTACAGGAAAAACACACATATGGCTCCCTGATGGACAAATCTGAACTTGGAAACCTTTGCTGATGTGAATTATATTACTGCTGGGCTCACCACAACAAAGGGGACGGTCACAGGACATTTTAGTAATGGAGTTTGGACAGAAGCGGACATATAAAGATGCATGTCTCCTGCGGAAAAATACCCTTTGATTCAAACATTGGAGTCATCTCTTTCATTTGGGTGATCCTAAAACCTCCTGGGTAATATACAATATTAAAAGTAAAATTAATAGCATCAATTTACATTTAATTTGTAGTCCTAGCTCATACATAGCTTTAGCCCCACTCCAAACCCATATTCTAACCAAAAGCCTAACCTAAGCTCTAAACCTAACAGAGTCAAAACTGAGCTCTAACTGTGCCTTCTAAAAATGAAAACACAAGAAACCCGAAGACAAGATAATTTTTTGTCAATATTATTGTTGTCTTGAGATTTTTTTGTCATTTGTAAAAATCCAACAGCCAAGCAATTTAAGAAAGAAAAAAAATCTTGAAATTAAATTTTAAGAGATCCCTGTCTCAAGAATCTGTACTTTTAATAACAGCTTAGGTGCCAAGAGTCTCATGCGTTGATTATTTCTAAAGTGCTTAAGACGTTCTTAATGCCAGATAATCTTGTTGTTCACATAAATCGTCTTTAGGGTAAGAGAGGATACATAAGAGTGTTCAAAAATAAAATTAAAAATGTACTCAAAAATGTAAAAACATTCCCTGTAGCACTCATCCCTCTGCTTGATGAATAAAATTCCTGTTTATAGCAGCTATCAAAATAACATAGGCATCATATTCATTAATAAGAAAGTACTTAAAGCTGCACTACCACCTATGAAACATTTATTCCTAAGGTTCCCAATTCCTAGCCGGAGCCCCAAGGGCCAATACATGCCACCATTTTTCCCTTGACTTCATTCTTTTAACCATCGTTAAATTGGGGCATATGGGAGGTGTGAGCAGGAAGATCCTAGGGATAAACAACAGCTTTAATAATACTGACTGTCTAAAATATAAAAAAGTATATATCCTATAAGAGGCATCTAATAATACTCTAATGGAGAGAAGGTTGCTTATTTGAAAGAATAGAAATGTAGTGTAACCATTCAACTGCTGAATAAAACAAAGGGGGAGATATAAGGAATGGAAAAATGCAGAGAGACAAAACAAAAACTATTTTTTTCTTTGTATTTAAATATGCACAAATAGGGCAGTTGTGGCTGTTTATACACATATATAAATAGTTAAGTGTGGCAAGATGGCAGCAGTTAGAAGGGGGACCAAATTTTTACTCCTTATCATGGGAGGGGCAGGTTGGACATGGCTGGAAGGGGTATTCCATGGCAAATGACAGCAAACTGCATTAATGTGCATTATTCTGTATTAAATGGAAAACCAACAAGCCTTTTTATGTAAAAAATATTCTAATGTTCTTGAAGGGGTGGAGACTAAATGGTGACCTAATAATTATTTTAGTTGTGCAAAAATGATCAAATGTTTATGAAATGTGGCCACCATATCAATGGAAGGACAAAATTTAGAGGTGTGACACTTTGGGTTTGGGAACAACAGCTATAAGAAAAAACAATAACATATTGAATTAACCGGGTTAATAGACAGTACTTGACAATGTGCAAATTTCTGTCACTGCCCATATGTACAATGTGGTTGCGCAAATGAATGTCACTAAGCAGAAAGGGGACGTGCTCCAATATTTGCGCCTCTATATATTTTCCTAGTTGTAGATTCCATTTTTTTCCCACCAAAGTTATTGTTTCATTAGATAAATATGACACTTCTATAATAATGTGATCAAAGGGGACATTGTGAATATTTCTTCTATTTTGTTGTAGTATTATAGCTGTTCTTTAGCAATACTCATATATAAAATTAAAGTTCTTCTACAGACTTAACAAACATTTGCAAAAAACTGAAAAATAAACTCCATTTGTAAATACAGTATACTTTCCGTTTAGCAAGACCCAAGAGACCTCCAGTAGCAAGCTCCCAAAGGAATACATTTCTTTGGGAGCACGTTTACATTTGTCAATATATGGGAAGGCTATTATCCATATTTAATCTGTTTTATTTATCAGAATAAAAACATTTTCTACTTGTTCAATATCCTAGTAACACTGTTGAAGAAAATTAAATTCTTTTGTATTTTGTAGAGCAGAGAATGAAAGTTCTCAAAATGCAAATTACAAGTCTCTTGTATAGATCATAGTTTCCAATTACATACATTAGAAAACAACCCTATGATCATTCCGTGAAAGTCAGACAGATACAACTTACACTCTAAATGATGTATATGTTATAAATAGTGAATACAAGAATATGAAAAAGCAATGCTTTTTCCCCCATGTCATATTTTTGTATGAATGTCTTGGAAACACAAAAATGTTCTAACATCTGACATTTACAACTGGGAAATAACACGTTTTTAGCTTATGCAGAGTACACTCTGAACACCTACTGCATGAAAAAGGTCATAAAAAGTCATCTCAGTAAGAGGTCCACTGTGTAAAAGAGGAGTTGCAAACAGTGTTAATTTATTTTCAATCTATAAAATAAACAACACATTTCAGACTAAATTTCACATTCTAATATATTTGGGAAAAGGTGAAGTGTAAACCCACTGGAGTCCAATGTAAGCACTGATATTTGCCGGGCCTGTTGACCCATGTCCCATAGATTGTAAGCCTGCAAGCAGGGCCTTCTTACCTCTACGTATGTATTTATTACCTAGTATTGTTTTATTACTGTTTGTTCCCAACTGTAAATCCCTACGGAATCTGCTTTCGCTATGTAAATAAATGTTGATGATGATGTCCCAGCTCTTGATTTCAGTATACCAACTCTATTGCTGCTCCTACAGCTTTAATTAGATCTGCAAGGCTCCACTAAGTAATTAACATTGGTATAAAATGAGTAAATGGTTGACTCTATGAGCAAAGGTATGTTAACAAGAAAAAATTGTCTGGGATGCAAGATGAATTTCATAATTATTGTAACGAATACGGTTCAATGTATCTCAAATGGGAGCAAACTAGTTGGAGGAGTGACAGGTCTACTATCTGAATAGCGGAACACCCCAGCTGCAGCCAAAGAGAACACTAGGTGAGCTTGTAAGTAAACCATCTATTTAGCTCAGGTTGGGATTTGTGAAAGAGATTATCTGTCCCCCAGGACCTGGCAAATATATTTTGTTGAAGTTAAACAGAGTTGGCTAACTGTTCACAACCAGGCCAACTGTGCAATAGAACTAGTGGCAGTCGTCACCATCATCTCCATTTATTTATATAGTGAGACTAATTCTGCAGCGCTGTACAGAGAACTCATTCACATCAGTCCGTGCCCCATTGGAGCTTACAGTCTAGATTTCCTAACATACACACTCAGACAGAGACAGACAGACTAGGGTCAATTTGATATCAGCCAATTAACCTACTAGTATGTTTTTGGAGTGTGGGAGGAAACTAGAGCACCTGGAAGAAACCCATGCAAACATGTGGAGAACATACAAGCTTCACACAGATAAGGCCATGGTCGGGAATTGAACTCATGACTCCAGTACTGTGAGATAGAAGTGCTAACTACTTAGCCAATTGTGCTGCCCACTCTTATGGCCTAGTCTACACCTTTACACTTGTATATAATGCTCATATGTCCAATTCGATTAAATGGTAAAGCCATAACCTCTGTTGCACACATTCTTTCTGAATAAGTGATGGAGAAAACAAAGCAAAAAAAATGTACCATCCAAATTGTGATGGGCATAGTTTGCTCACAGGTTGTAACATACCTACCAATAGTACCGATACAGAGTGATCAAAAAGGGTGGTCTCGAGCTATTTTGGGTTGTACCCTTAGGTAATAAAGGTTATCATTGGGCGGTTAAGAGAATGTTTGGGCAGAACTGCAACATGAACGGTTAGATTTTGTTATCATTTTTTTTTAAGTGTTCTGGCGAATCATTGGTGCTCTCTGCTACCATTTCCAAACTGGAAAGAGAATTTAAAGGAAAGCAGTTAAAAATGCTGTACTTACCGTATAAGTAACCTATGTACCTATCTGCAGCAGTACTGTTCAGAAGGGCATCATTTAAATGACTGTAGATGTGGTTCTCCCACTTTATTATTATATTTTTAACCCCTTGGTCTTTAATAACCAACTATTTTTCCTATATGGATAAAGGGACAAGAACAATCACTAATTAAGACCTATTTACTCAAAATACAGTTAGGCAGGATGAATTCTAATTATTGTGGCAGCTGACATCAGCTTACTTACGGCACTGGTAGATTTTACTTATATCCGTCTTCTGGGGCTGCCATCTCACAAGGTAATTGCTGGTACTCCGGGCCCCACAGAAAAGTATTTTTTGGGGCACTCAGCATGTGGCCACAAATTAGTACTGGAGAAATACAAAAACATAGCACATAGAAATTCAAGATCTAGCAATCACCAATAGGTTTAAAGCTGTTTAGACAACAAAGCAAATAAGCTAAAATTGAAATAACACCAATTGTAACTGTATTTCTGCAGATCTATGGAAGAATTAAAATGTTTAGAGTAATTCTTCTATTACAATTTTGGGTCGTTTAGCTCTTTGTCAAACACTGTTTGAACATTTCTTTCTTGCTTGTGATTTTGCCAGCACTTTACTGTAATGGTATTACTATACTCTTTCTATCTTCTTATCTTTTTGTAAGCTGCTGATCCATATTGCTCAGAATTACAGATTTTTTCCTGATCATGCAGAGAGACACATAATTATTACACACCCTGCAGTGAGTCATATTGTACAGTCTATTCTATATGTTGACATCTTTCAACTGTTAATTGTTAGTTACAAACTTAAATTATGGTGTGAGATCAATACATCTTATGTTCTCAACATTGTATAATACACAATTTAGACAGAAAAAGGCTGGGAATTCGTACATCAGCAGTTGCATGTAACATCGCTTGTTTTATATTTGGATACAGTGTTGAGTTTTGAATACTTCAATAAACTTAAGTTTATGTCAACTACATTCAGAATCCCTGTCAATCAAAGACATGGCATTTACCAAGAGCACTTGGCTTCTGAATTTGTCTGCCGAACTACATGCATACTATGTTAGCCTTGTCAGAGAACAATCAATATACTATGTTATAGCCAAAAAAATAGTTTCTTCATAAAAACATATATATTGTATTGCCGTGTCATTTTATGGTTTTATATGTAACATTAAAGCTTTTGTTATGCTGTCATCTAAAACAAGTCATTATCTATGTGTTTATAATAACAAAACTAAAGATCAGGTGACCCTATTAACATTCTTAATTAAAAGGACAAACATTTTTTTTCATCTTATGTCTGAAGTTCATTCCACAAACAAATGTATATATCGATTTACTGTAAATACCATGTAAAATGTTTCAGAAAAAAACAGTGAAAACCCCAGAGAAGATCACCAGTATGCTGGCAAACTTATTAGGAGTGTATTAAATTGCTTATTCACTGAGCAAGAGTAGAACTACAAAGTCCAGCACATCAAAGTATGTGTGGAGAGAAACACTGATTTGAATAAGGATGATCTGTGTGTCAAGAGCAGGGCTGCCAAGAAGAATTCAGGGCCCGGGTACAACAAATTCATGGGGCCCCCCTCATATTCAAGTAAGACCCAAAATTTAGGTGTATGGTCATACATTCAGGGGCGTGGCTAGCCAAATGGCGGTGCAAAAATTTTGGGAGGTGTGGTCATGCATTTGGGGGCGTGGCAAACGTGCCATTGGGGCGTGGCTAACATAAAAACCACTAGGCTCTCAATTCGCCAGAGCGTCACATATGTTCAAGCACTCCTGACTTTCAGGACATCTACCACCACAGTGTAGTATACAAACAATGCAGTGTGTACACAAACAGTTCAGTCTTGGCCTACACCTTACATTGGGCACAACATTCACCAAAAATTGGTATTGTCCTTACTAGAATCACAACATTTCACACACTGTGCTGCTCTCTCCTACCTGTTCTTCTCACTTTCTCCACCTGTGGCTGCTGGTTTCTTTAGTTGTGGCTTGTCCGGATCCAGGAATGTTGAAGGACCTATTTTGAAAAAAAAATGGCTACATTTAGAAAATTACAGCCAGCCCCGGCCTTAAATCAATAGCACTCACGATTAATAATTAGGCCTTCCTCCAGCCCCAACATTAAAATAATAGTATTCACATTTAATAAATAAACCTATTTCACTTCCTGCAAACAGCCCCAGCAATACCTATTTCCCGCAACCATCACTGCCATTAAATAATTCATAGTCACATTTAATAAATAGACCTCATTCTCCCTAAACTCACCCCAAGATTCAATAGCCCCCAAACCACCCCATCTTAAATTAATAGTCCCTACTATTAAATTGCCTCACCATCACCCTACAAACAAAATAGCGCCCATTAATTAGCCGCCACCTACCTCACACACACTACATTGCAACAAGCCCCCTGTGCCATCACACACATTACTGTGCCCCTTCATCACAACTACACTGTACCCCCTTATGCTCACACTGCGACCTCCATGCTGCTTTTCCCCCTTCTTTTTTACTTTGTGCCTCTCTCCCACTTTTTTTATTCCTCTGTTCCTCTCTCCCACTTTTTTTCCTCCTCTGTTCCTCTCTCCCACTTTTTTTTCCTCCTCTGTTCCTCTCTCCCACTTTTTTTTCCTCCTCTGTTCCTCTCTCCCACTTTTTTTCCCTCCTCTGTTCCTCTCTCCCCAATTTTTTTTTATTCCTCTGTGGCTCTCTCCTTTTTTTTCCTCCTCTGTTCCTCTCTCCCACTTTTTTTCCCTCCTCTGTTCCTCTCTCCCCAATTTTTTTTTTATTCATCTGTGGCTTTCTCCTTTTTTTCCTCCTCTGTTCCTCTCTCCCACTTTTTTTTTATTCCCCTGTGGCTCTCTCCTTTTTTTCCTCCTCTGTTCCTCTCTCCCACTTTTTTTTTTATTACTCTGTGGCTCTCTCCTTTTTTTCCTCCTCTGTTTCTCTGTCCCCTTTCTTTATAGTACTGTCCCTCCCTGTTTTCCTCCCCTAGCCTCTCCGTTTCTTTACTTACCTTTTGTCAACTTCTTTCTTTTCTTTTCTGCTCTTCTGTCTCCTCTTCTGTCTTCTTTCTTCCTGCTGGCTGCGGCGCTCCTCACTGACTGACAGGCGTGACTTGATGACGTCACGCCCGGCAGTCAGTGTGAATGGAGGAGAGGAGGGACACGGCGCCGCGCGATCACGTGAGTATTTTTTTTTTTTATTATTTATTTTTTCTTACAGCTCCCAAGAAACCCAAGACCCCCCCCCCCCCCCCCCCCGCGGGAAAAAAAATAAAAAAAGTTAAAAAAAAAATACCGCAAGAGAGAAAAATAAAATAAGAAAATAAATAAATTTTATTAGCAGCGAGGGCCCGGCCCGGGCCCCCTGGCATGGCCGGGCCCGGGTAAACTGTACCCGCTCCCCCCCCCTCTCGGCGGCCCTGGTCAAGAGGTCTATTAGCCACTGTGAACCATTATTACAGGTTCCCTTGTTTTTCGTACCTCAATTACTGGCTCTGATCCTGTTAGTTGCACCTACACTACTGGGTACCAGGGACGGATTAATGAAATTGAAGCGCAAGGGGTATTGGAGCCCCCCCGTGAGGCCCCCACCCTGGGTGCTTTTGTCCGTCTTTTCTTCACTGTTCTTTCGTCACTCACACCCTGCTCTAGTCTTTCCGTGGCACATGGTAATCTCCTTACTGTGGAGATCTTGTGAGCGTGAGACTGCACAGTAATCTCCTTACTGACAAGATCTCGTGAGAGTGAGACTATGACTCATTGTCTCACTCTCACAAGATCTCCTCAGTAAGGAGATTACTGCACGCCGTGGAAGGACTACAGCAGGGGGCGAGTGACAGAAGAACAGCAAAGAAAAGATGGAAGTAAGTGCTTGGGGGGGGTTGGCAGTGACAGGCACAGCAGGCAGCTAACAGCATAACATTTGCTGTTAGCTGCCTGCTATTCTACCTGACCATCGGATCCGCTGGCAGCGATACAGCTGAGCAGCTCCAAATTTTCCCCACCCATAAAACGCAAGCAGTTTCAAGGGCCCCCCAGATGCCCAAGGCCCATGGGTTGTAGCCCAGTTAGACCTCGGGTTAATCCGGCCCTTCTGGGCAGAGGTTCAGCGTGCTCCAGTTTATTCCCCAACTCTCCGCCTTCCCTTTTCTAGTTTTCTTTTTTTTTTTTTTTTTGCATCAATATTTTTATTGAATTTTTTCAAAGGTATATGGGGTACAGAAGAAAAAGGGAAGGGGGAAAGGAAGTACAGACATGGGGAAAAACACATGGGAATCCCCACGCAGGGGGAAGGAGGATCACTAAATTAAGATTAGGCACATAATATTAACAGTATACAATTTAACATAGAGAAATGTTGCAGGGCATGTCAAACTACATTTTGGCATTTTGGAGGCTTCTCCACCATGGATAGACTAACAGGGGATGCGGGCTGATCGGCTGACCGGGGGGGGTTCTATAAGACCCAGGGCCGTCCGTAATGTACACGTGCCACCTAAACCACTTCATGGTGGGAGCTGATGCATATGAGGCGTAGGGTGTGTCTGTTGTTTCCATCTCAAAGCTGTATTGTATCTTTGAGATGATATGAGCAGTGGTAGGGGGGGTCTGAGACTTCCAATTTTGTGCTATTGCTGCTCTAGCAGCAATCAAAATGTGTCCCAATACATAGTGATCGTGCTTTGGAATAGAAGTCGGGTAGATGTGAAGGAGAGCTAAAGCTGGGTCTGGAGCAACAGGAGTCTTCAAAACTGAAGAAATCAAAGCAAATACCTTGCTTCACAGTGCCTGGATCACTGGACATAACCAGAATACATGGAAGATATCTGCTATTTGGGCACATTGACGCCAGCACAATTTTGATTGGCTTGGCCAGAACCTGTGTAGCCGTTCCGGGGTAAGGTCTAGCCTGTTGAGAAGTTTAACCTGCATCTCGGTATGGTTAATGCATTTAGACATACGGTGGGAAGTTACATAGATTCTTTCCCATTGTCGCTCAGTGAGCACTAACTGCACATCCGTCTCCCACTGGGTTTGTGTAGGTGTTTTATTTGGGGGGATCAGGGAGTAAATGTAGTGGTACCAGAATGTTATTCCGCCTCTCCCACTACCCTTCGTCAATCTATCAATGACATGTGTTGGGAGTGAAATAAGGGAGTGGGGGGTCCTAGAGACAGTTCTGACCCAGTGTCTGATTTGCAAGTACCTATATGTCTCTGAGGATGGCAAACTATAACGAGCTTGGAGCTGTGGAAAGGAAAGAAAGAGGTCTTGGGCAAATAAATCCGACATGGTGGTAATCCCTCTAGCTTTCCAAACAGCAAGATTTAGGTCTGGGATAAGCTGAGCCACTGCCTGTAGGGAGAGATTACGAGACGGGTGAACAAAGTTTGGATGCAGCCCTATAGTTCTATCCCACATCTGCATGGCATCCGAAATGGACCGTAGCCTGCATACAACAGATGGACGGACCGGCCTAGGTGTCCAAAGGAGGTCCAGCAGCAGGTAGCTGGGACACAAGGCTCTCTCCAAGTCCACCCATGGCTTAGAGATGGGGGGGAGCGCCAGTCCCGCAGATGGCTCAATATACAAGCCTCTTGATAACTAGATAGATTAGGAAGCATCAGCCCCCCACGTTGTTTAGATAGGGCCATGCGTTTATGGGAGAGGAGGGGCGTTTCTGCCGCCACACATAGGACATCATTAATGTATGGAAGCGGGCCATCAATCGCCTGGGTAGCATATAAGGAATAGCACGAAAAATATACATCAGTTTGGGTAATAACATCATTTTAAAAACAGCTATGCGACCCAGCCAGGAGACCTCGAAGTTAAGCCAATTCTTAGCTAGGGAGGAAAGATGCAAAAAAAATTGGAGTGAAGTTAGTTTCAAATACTGTAGACAGGGTAGGGGGAATGTAGATGCCCAAATACGGCAGAGAATCCTTTACCCAGGCAAACGGAAATTTCTTTTGCAAAGACGATAATCAGGATTGCGGTATATTAATAGGTAAGGCCTCAGACTTAGTCATATTTAATTTATATAGTGAAGCTGAGCTGTAGTCATCTAGGATACGCTTCATGGCTGGCAACGAGGTCTCCGGGCTGGTGACAAATAGAAATACGTCATCTGCAAATAGACATAGCTTATGTGTATAGGAGTGAAATGTGATGCCTAAGAAACGAGAGGCATGTCTGATAGTGTGTGCTAAAGGCTCTATGGCCATAACAAACATCAGAGGGGAAAGGGGACATCCCTGTCTTGTTCCATTAGTGATAGGAAAGGGAGGGGATAGGAAACAGTTACTAAATACTCTTGCAGAAGGGCCTTGATACAAAGCTAATATGGAGTGTAAGATGTTACCCTGAAACCCAAATTTGAGTAAAACTTCTTTCATATAGAGCCAGTGGAGCCTGTCGAACGCCTTCTCTGCATCCAGAGAAAGCATTACTAACTCTTCTCCAGTCCCGGATAGAAGGTCCACCACATCTAGAATGCGTCGCGTATTATCTGTCGCCTGGCGACCCAATATGAAGCCCACCTGGTCCAGGTGGATTAACTGAGGTAGGAGAGGATTCAGGCGATCAGCTATTAACCTAGCATAGATCTTTAGATCAGTATTAAGTAGTGCTATAGGTCTATAATTCTTGCAAACGGAATGATCCTTTCCGGGTTTAGGGATTGTTATTATTTGCGCTTCTAACATCTCAGCCGGGAAGTTGCCTCCCATCAAAACATTATTATATAGATTGGTAAGGAGCGGGGCCAGCTCCGACCGAAATGTGGAGTAAAATGATTTAACGAAGCCATCCAGACCAGGGGCTTTGTCTCTAGGGAGGGACTTGATGACCTCTTCAATGTCTCGCTGAGACCAGGGGAGATTGATTTGCTTCAGACTTTCAGGATCTAACGAGGGGAGATTAAGTTGGTAAAGGAAGGTAGAGATAGACAGTTCTGATGGCTGCACTGTGTCCTTGTCATCCCGTAGGTTGTATAGTCTGGCATAATATTTAGCGAATTGGTTTGCTATGTCAGCGGGATTGTGGATCTTGTTACCCCTGAAGTCATGTAGGGTTTTTATTCGGTTCCTAGCTTGCTTCCCTCTGAGTTTACGGGCCAGAAGTCGACTGGCTCTATTACCTGAAGAGTAGAATTTCTGGCGCAATTTAGTAAGGGCTGATTTCATGCGAGATATAAAAAGTGTATTAAGCCGTTTCCTAATGCTGTTTATCTCTTTTTGGCGGGCTTTAGAAGGGCGTGACTGGTTTTGTGATTCTAGAGTGGTTAGAGTAGATTCAAGTGTATGCTGTCGAAAAAGGTATTGCTTTTTCAAGCGTGCGCCAATTTGAATAGCTGAGCCACATAAAACTGCTTTCAGTGCACACCAGTGGGTGGAGAGGGAAGTATCTTCCGGGTTATTGACCTGGATATATTGCAATAGTGTTTCTGACAAGCCAAGCTTGGCCTCCAGGGAGGTGAGTAGGTAGGTCGGCATCCGCCACGGTCTCGGGGGGATTTTAGTGAGGTTTAAGTTCCAGGTCCATTCTATCGGGGCATGATCTGACCATGTGATAGGAAGGATATTCACTGTGTTAGTGTGCTGTAATGTCCATTTGTCTGTCAACACCATGTCTATCCTAGAGTATGTGTTATGCACACTAGAATGGTAAGTATAATCCCGTACATTTGGAGATTGGACCCGCCAGACATCATAGAGATCGTATTCCGCTAACAGTTTACGAAATGCTGTTGAATGACCTATGGTTGAGTCAGGCCCCACCGATCTTAGTGGTCTAACCCGTAGGACGGGGTCAGAGCATTTGCCACAGAGGAAAGCATGTGGCAAAGTAGGTACCATGTGGGGAGGTGGTGGAACAAGGTTATGGTCCCACCCATGTAACACTCAGGGAAGGATATTCAAGAAAGACAAGCAACAATATAACAACTGTACAATATCAAACTTAAACCTCTAATATTATATGAAAAGAGACATATCTTACAACCGTATAATACAGGCATTGCAAAGGAGGGATGTATTTCCCGGCGGGGGAGCAAAACCCACCCACCTCAGCGTCCAAATCCTCTCATGAGTCCAGCATAACCTTCGGTAGACCTGACAAATTTTGAACATTCAGCATCAAGATACTTGAAGCAAACCACAACAGTGTAAACAGGAGATCCTAAATGTTAGGAAGAGAGAAAAAAAAAATATTATAATTATACTTATCAAGCCAGAGGTAGAAGTTGTATAACTTTACGGTGTTATTCAAAACAAAGATCCTCAGTCATTAGTAACACGGGTCCAATCTGATTGAAGCGGGGTCCTGCTAGGTGCGGTTCCTGATGTAAGAGGTATATGCCATTCCTCCAGGAGTTTGGTGCCAGCTTCAAGGGACGAGATGACATACGAGGACTCCTCATGGCGCACCAGGAGCTTGACCGGGAAGCCCCAACGATAGGAGATGACGTTTGCTCGCAGGGCTGTCGTTATTGGATGAAGAGCTCTTCTTTGGTTGATGGTGGTAAGTGACAGGTCTTAAAAGAGCTGGAGATCTCCCAGGGATGACACATTGGACGGGTCTCGGGCCGCTCGGAGTATAGCTTCCTTAATATGGAAGAAATGCACCCTGAGGAGAGTGTCTCTTGGTTGATTACCCGGCACAGATCGAGGCCGTGGAAGACGATGGATGCGGTCAATGAGAAAGTCCCTATCGTCAGTCACCGAAACCAACTTCTTGAACAAAGAGACAGCATAGTCCTGTAGATCGGCATTGGAAACAGATTCTGGGATGCCCCTAATCTTGATGTTGTTTCTGCGGGAGCGGTCCTCCTGATCCGCCATTTTACCTCTCAAAAAAGCAACCTCATTCTGCAGGGATTGGTGTGAGGAGGAAATGTGATTGTTGAACGCAACCACTTCCCCCATCTTTGTCTCAAGGTAGTCTGTACGGTCTCCAACTTCACAGCATCGGTTCCTAGATCAGAGACGGGAGGGCGCAGAGGGGACATCTCCGATTCCCTGGCCTGGGCCGCTGTAGGGGAAACTCTGGAGGTAGAAGGTGAGCTTGTTGCCGACTTAGGTTTTGGTTGAAATTTAAGTGGAAGAGCCAAAACGATAGGCTTGATCTTTTTAGGAGCCATAACGAGTTGACAAGGAGGCTGACAGGTGACTGAGGCCAGCGATATTAAGGGATGAAGGCTGCTTGACGGTTGATTTCTCAGAGTGTTACACTGGATGGGCCTCCTTACATGTTAATTCAGAAGATTTCCATTATTTTTCCAGTGAAATACCCGTACAGTATGAGAGATAATTACTTGTTTTCAATCGTGTGATGACAGGGGTGCCAGCAACCTGTAATGCTAGATATTATGCCAAACTCTGTAGCTGCAGTATTGTGTTTAGCCAGCAGGTGGCAGCAACAGCCCAGTAATCAATTGAGTGCCGGTTTTAAGGAACAAAACACAGAGTAAAAAGTAGTACACCTACTGTAGTAATGTGAGATCCCTGCTGTGTCACCCAGAGAACATTCGGTGTGGTTTGATGTGCTCTCTGCCGTCCACACGCTGCTCGCAGCCACTCAACAGCCCCCGCTGTGCTCTGCTTCTCCTAGCACTGCCTTTTTGCAGGTTTTTTTTTTAGGCCACGCCCCCACCGGAAGTGACTCGCCGAGCTCCACCACCCGCACTCGAGGCCGGGGATTGAAACCGGAAGTAGGCCTCCGTGACTCCTGGAGTGAGCCAGGCTTTTATCCCAGCATCTGGGTCGGCTTGGGGCACAGGACCGCCGCGATCCCGAGGCAGAGCCCCGTCAGGAGCCCGCTCAGGAGGATGCAGCCTCCAGCTGGAGAGCGATGTAGTGGCTGGGGAGTCCAAACAGGAAAGAGGAGTGCCCGGAGTTGTGCCAACGTGTCCGGGGGGGTAAGCTGCCCTGACTTATGGTGTCTGGGGTCCCGCTCAAGAGGAATAGAGAGCAATAGGAGAGATTTAGGGGCCGACAGAGGAGAGCTGGTAAAATCTGTGTCCTCACAGTATGGCGTCCAAACCACGCCCCCTCCTTTTCTAGTTTTCTAAGTGTTCTGAAATTTACTTTTTGCCCTTTGTGTCTGTTCATAGCTGTGTTGAGATTTTAACAAGAGTGTGTTTATTGTATTGTCTTGTAATGCTATACACTATTTTGTTCTCTTTTGTTCCAAGCTCTCAGACCATTTGCAGTGTTCTATAAATAAATTATAATACTAATAATAATAATAATAATGAATGATGGTGTTCTCTGTGGCTGTAGACTAATTAAAAAAATATTGTGGTTAGAGCATGTTGCCAAATGTGAGCTGATTTGGTTTGTATGCCAGAACTGCCAATCCAGCCTACTCCACAGTGTTACTAGAGTACAGAATGCTAAGATATGACAAATGCTCTATTCCACTGATTATCTATCAAAGATTTGCTTGATCTTTAAATATTATCATTAATTTATAACGCACCAGCATATTTTACAGTGCTGTACATTTAGTGGATCATTAACAAATAAATAAGATACAATTTCAAAAACGCAGATTGCCCTCCAAAACAGCTTACACTCTAAGGGGCGTGTTCAATTGTGAGCGTTTATACGGTAATATTGTGCGCGAAAACCGTTAATACGGTAGTTTACTTGCGGAATTTCCGTGGGTAATTACCTTTTTAACGGTAAGATTTTTCGAGCGCTCAATTGTTAGCGTTAACGCTAACAATTGAATACGCCCCTAATTGTTTTGAAGAGCAATTGATACATTTGATAGTGATATAACAGCTATAGCTGTTGGTAGAGCATGTGTGGCAACTGTAAGGCAGAAGCATTATCAGTTACCAATATTAAAGCAGCCATGAGTGACTGGCATATCTGTGCAGCTACTGGTGGTGTGGTAGTGTTGGAATGAGGAGGGAAGGTGGAGGGTAGAGAAATGAAAGACGAACTACTCATTGTACAATTCTTAAGACAGTCAGCTACTGGCAAACAGGATTGCCTTTCATAATTTACCTTAATTGAATCTCCTTCCTGTTCTGGCTCCTGTTTTTGTGCTGCTTAGGAAAGTTGTTATATTTTGTTAAACAATCGCATTTAAAATAAGAACAGAAAAAGCCATGAAACATAAATAGCTAGACACACACTATACATCAATAGCTAGATGTTACAATAATATTATTACCCGATCTCTAATTGCTAACTAGTGGAGAGGAAGCACAACATTAGGACAACTTTACGGTACTTTAGAACATCCCTGAATCCATGTACCTACTGAACTAATTACAAGGGAATAATTATTCAATCAAAATAATTGTAATGCTTAAAGTGCATCTCCACCTTCAGGCACTTATTCACCTTGTGCATAATCCCCTTGCAAATTATGAAGAACACTTGCTATACCGTGGTTAATCATCACTACTCATGTCAATTAACCTTTATCCAATTTGTGCTCAACCAACTTCGCAGAACACCCTGGTCAGGCAAGTTCCTACTGCATATTTAATCTGGCTACCTACATTGAGATCCATTACTTTGTTTAGAATCTTTTATTAGATTGACCTTATTAAGCCTAAATTTAAATTCATATGGTTATAATTAAATAGCTTTGGCATCTTGCTCCAGCAGCTTATGTCAAGGTTTGCAAACAAAGCAATTAATACAGAAACTAAAAAAGTAATTACTGCCCAGGAAGCTCTGAAATACAGTATATAAATATTATCATTATAGATACTGTTTACTAGCTAACACTCTTTACACAAACTGAAGACTGCAAGTAATCAGCACTTACCAAAGTCTCACAATAAATTAAAATAGAGTTATCAGAAGTAATTCCATTATATTTTCAAAAGTGATTGTTGTACATTTCTCCCCATGTTGACTTTCCTGCCCTGTAAAAAAACCTCAGAGTGACTATTCCATGGAACTGCTTTGTTCTCTATTTTCCCTGCCCTGTAGCCTACATCTTCTCAGTAGAACCTTCATGTAGCCCCAGATCTTTTTAGAATGCAGATAGAGCATTTTTATTTTAGAATAACTCTGTGATCCACTAACCCCTGAAGCACACTGGATCTACCAGATGGCGCTCTAATATTATTGCCCCTCCATTTTATTTCAACAGCAGGAAAAGTTAAGGAGTGAAGTGTGATTCATCATCATCATCAGCTATTTATATAGCGCCACTAATTCCGCAGCGCAGTACAGAGAAAACACTCATATCAGTATCAGTCCTTGCAAAGGACAAGAATATAATTATGCACAATGATTACATCCCCCAGAAAAAAGTGACAGACCCTCTTTAAAGGTCATTCAGAAAGCTGCTGTGAAATTGCAACATTGGTGTGGAAATGTACTATTGTATAATTTGCTAGATCTAACCAGGTAAACCCCACCTCTACTTATTTGCCTACTTTAGATATAATAGCATTATGATTAATAGAATTTTTTTTTTTTTTAGTTGAGCAATTTCTTCCATTTAAAATATATTATTTCTTCAGGGTTATTTGTCTCATTTATAATATTGGTGCAGCACTTAACTCCAAATGTAGTCTTTAAGGTTATACAATATCTACCTGTGATTGAGGTTTGATAATTTAATAGCATTCTATGTTTCACCAGGTCGGCTTTAAACACTTGCACTTCTTTCACACCAACACAAATTGAGAAGAAATTTGCACTAGTGCTTTAAAACAAAAAGGTTTTCCTAATTGGTAAAAAACAAAAAAACAACAATAGATACTGAATGCAATATAAAGTCTGCTTTTTATCAAAGTTCAGATGTAGAAAGACTTGTATAAACAAGGTTCAAGCGTTGATTCTTCAGTTCGCTGTCATTTTCCTTATATTGTCAAATCTTCCTCACTAGGTCTCCCATAAAATCCTGTATATATATATTAAAATCATAATTCAATCTTAATTGATTACAAATTACTACTTTAAAGTGAAAAAAATTCCTATTAACAATTGTAATTAACAAGAATTGTTAAAAAAAATCTCTATTTACAACTTGTATATAAAATACAGTATATTGGTGAAAATGAACAAACAGTGTAGTGTTTAAATTAGTAAATTATTTTTCATTCTTTGTATATATTAGGGAGAAACATCCTTTATATTATTGACCTCTTTAGCTAAAAAATGTGATTAAATCAAAGAGTCTATTATATTGGATTCAATATCTATTGTTGTTTTTATGTTTTTGCCAATTATGGAATCCTTTTTGTTTAAATCACTAGTGCCTATTTCTTCTTAAAATTGTGCTGGTGTGACTGTATATTTAGATCTTAGTGTGGATGAGATCTTTTTGAGTTGATGGCTGTATGTGATTGGTTTGCGCTACATATCCTAGAATTGTTTGGGTTACATGCATTTCTTTGTTCACTTACCTAAATGAGTCATCATATATGTTGGCTATTTTATCAACCACTTGCGCCAGAGAGCGGATGTATTTCTAATTGATAGTACCTCTTGCAGTACGGTAAGGTCCAATGCCACTAGAAATGGATACCCCTTTAGACTCATATAAAAATGATGAAGCATAAATCCCGTTGGGGTGAACTAAACCTCATTTTTTTTAATTGGGTCTGGCTAAGTGATTTGGAGGGACAGGTATGTACCATTAATATTTGGTACATAATTATAACTGCCAGAACCAGTTTCAGCTATGATGAGTATGCTACTTGACATTTAAGTCATGATACTTCCCAGTACCCTGGATTCTGAGTGTTGGTGAAGTTTATGCATGTTCTGAAGCTGCTAAATCATGCTGAAGAAATTTAAGATCTGTGTGGGGGCCTCATGATATTATATTTCCCATCTGTTAGTCTCCTATCTGGTAACTCAAATCTCTCTTTCATAGTTATTGGCATTGGAATTAATCTTATTTTGTCTTGCTCCTGTGGTGAGAAAATACAACAATTACTTTGATTAATTACTCTTACAATCAAATAGTGATACATTTCTATAACATGCAAATCTGAGAAATGTTCTGGATCAATTTGTCACCACAGAATACATCACTTTTCTGGAAGATGACCACAATGCTTACACATACAATACCCACCAGATGGTCACCCTACACATGAGTCATCTACTTTTCTTACCGACCTCTTAACAATGGGTGACTCAATGACTTTGATTAAGTTTGTCACCTTATTACCATGCATAACATTTTTAGCATCAATTCAAGAATCCTCTGTGAAATGTTGTTGACTATAGCTTAAAAAAGAGAAACACAGAAAAAGAAACTAACAAGGATTTGGCAAGGCTAGATAGTACTTCAATCTTCTTGATATTCTTGGATTGGTTCATCTTCGATCTCTTGAGTCACGGGAATACCTCTTTCTTCTGTGTGCTTGTCTTTTCTCATTTGTTGATCTGCTTGCAATGTGTCGAATGAATCCAAGTATCCTTTTCAGCCACTTTTAAAGATGTAGTGGTAGTCAACAACACCTGATAAGAGCCTCCCAAACATATCTACTTAACAACTAGAGCGCAAAAATTTCCTGACCTTAACAAATTCTTCTGGTTCAATATCATGACAGTTCTTTTCAGGTATTTCAGGAGACACCATTTTTAAACCTCATAGATGACTTTCTTTTCAGTTGTTTGTTCATTTTTATGAGATAGTGAACAGTAAATTCATTACTATATTTTAACTCATTAAATGGATCTATCCAGCTAGAAAATACAACTATGCACACCAATATATATTGCAGTTTTCTACATTTAGGTAATTGGATACAATTAATTTGTATCACCTGAAATGAGCCATCTGTAGGAGTAATATGGGATGGCTCTGTTGGTATGGCTTTTCTTAGGTTCTTTCTCTGATTAATAAAACATGAAGCAGTCTTTTTCTTGGCCTGGAATTAGAAGTTCTCGCCAATTTACATATACTATCTGACCCTAAATGGGTCAAACAAAGAGCTGCTTCTGCCAGACTTGGATGGTATGCTTTGCGAGCCACTGGTTTTACCATGTCCATCTTTCCATAGTCCTTTGGACTCTTGACAATAACCCTTCAACTTCCAAAGAGTTTTTGTCCTGTGGGGAACACAACTCTTGCATCTCAATTAGTTTCTGTTCATAAATCAATTGTTGAAGATACTTTCAGATGACTTATAGGTGGTCTTGCTGTTTCTTTAGTAGCTTTATCTACCCTCTTATTACCAAATGTAACTTTTATATGAATGTGCTTGGCATTATATCACTGTTACTGCCGCTGGTAATTGTATCGGTTTCAATAATCTCTATATGTGTTGTAAATGAGCCAATGATGTTCCTGCTGCCATTAGGAAATTAATAAGTCTGCACAGAGCCACATAGTCATGTATTACGCCAAATGCATATCTTTAATATGTTTAAATGTTAGTAGTTTTAGTTTCAGCCTCCTCCCAGGCACTTGTGAGTATTATCCATTTGGCTACTTGTGCTGAGTGTGGTGGGCCTAATGGACCTGCCTTTACTACATGTATGTCATGCAGAGTTCCCCTGTTTCTTTTTGCCTGTGACAACTCCCTGTGTAAAATATTATTTATAGTGTTTCTAATGAGACATCACATATATCAGGTCTTGCAGTAAATATCTGGACTAGATGATATAAACAATCATGTGTTTATATGTGTTTATTTTTTTACATGCACACATTGAATTCTCTATCTCTAACCCTCTGTGTATCCTGAGACACACAAGGTAAGCATGTGACCGGATTCAACGTGTTACATATTTTAATAGTGAAGTTTGAAGGTGTCATAAGGGATAAATCCCATTTTGTAAACCTTGCAGATGACACATGTCTTGTTTGTGCTGAATTCAAAAGTGCAGATACTGCATGAGGTATATGCAGAGCCAAATCGCTTCCCAACACAATGTCTGTCATCATCTTTTCAACCAGAAGAACCTCAGTTACCACCACTCTCAAACATACAGGAAGATATTGACAAACTGTGTCTAATTTCATACTATAATATGCTACTGGTATATTTTCATCACCATGTTTCTGTGTACATACTCCTGCTACACATCCATTGGTCTCAGTACTATAGCATTCAAAAGATTTCTTGTAATCAGGGATGCCTAGTCTGAATAATGTGTAAGGACTCATTTAAGAGCAAGGCAGACTTGTTCTGTCTTATCTGTGTGAATGACTCTGTCTGGTTTGATGAGGAAACTAATTCCTGTAGTGGTAGGTACAAAGTGGAATACCCTGTTATCCATTGTCTAAAGTACCCACACATCCCAAGGAATGTACAAACTTGTTGGGTTGGGAGTAATGCTTTATTTTTTATAACCTCTATTCTATATGTGGTTAAATGTCTTAGACCTTGCAAAGGCAATGTCCCAGGTATTTGACCTTTTTCAGATATGGTTGGAGTTTATCCTGTTATAATTTGTCTCCATTATGCGAGAGATGTAATAACAGGTGTTCAGTATATATAAGATATTATGTCATAGAATTAGAGCACAATAATAAATTGTCTACATATTCTAAAAGTATTGATTCTTTTCCTAGCTGAAAAGATTGGAAACAGTCATGTAATGCCTGGGAAAATATACAAGAACTATCAATGAAGCCTTGCAAAAGTCTTGCCCACGAGTATTGAACACTCAAAGTAGCATTACTTTGTATTTGCATAAGTATAACGGCTGGATTTGGCACAACAGGGAATTGGCTTCTATAACGTTGTTCACTGCCGTTAACTCTTGTGCCAATCTAAAGTCTCTCCCTCCACTCATTTTATCTGGAAAGATTGGACTATTAGTCACACTAGATATTCTGACTAAAATACCCTTTTATAATAATATTTCAATAACAGGAGATACCCCTAAGTCTACTTCTGGTTTTAATGGATATTGTGGAGCCTGTCTATCTGCCTTCAAATGGACCATATACCCAAGAATACTGTAATCTTCATCCCTATATCTTATTTATCCTTTGTCCAAAGAGAACTAGGAACTTGTAACAACATTTATTCAACTCCTAGATTGGTTTAAAGATTTTCCCAGTTGGTTCATCATTTGTCTCTGTGGGGATTGTAATAAATCTTGCATTTCCTGAGCTCTACTTCCTGGTATGTCAAGAAATACACTATCGGGAGTACAATAAATACAATAAATAATACAACCTATTTTGCATAACAAACACAACTCAGCAAGTTAAAAGGGGTTGATGCTGCCAACAAAATTCCATTCCTGGTTTGTAAAGAATCCTCCATAACCTCTGTAAGCATTATCAGGGGATTTTGATGAACGCCCCTATTGCCGAGATGGTTTGTCCTGAAAGAGGGAGATTTAGAGTGGATAATAGAACAGACTTGGCTACCTCCGTATCTACAAGAAAATATTGGTTGATACCTGCAATGTTAAGTCTCACATTTGATTCAGTCTTCTTACACGTTACTTTCATTGGTAATAGACTATAGATGTGGCCTGAATCTCATTGTAACTGATCCCAATGAACCCTTCTATTGGTGTTAGGGAGATTAGGGTACTCCTGTGTGGGATCTGTTCTGTCTCATGATTATGTAAATGAGACTGGAACTAAAGGTAATGATTTTTCCCCTCCCTGTTCCCATTAAACTGAGAACATGGGCCTACTTATCCACTCTTCCTGCTAAAAGATTCTCCTGTTCCTGCCTTCCCTAGAAGATTAACATTATTACAGTATTTTCATATATGCCCTGTTTATCCACATATAATACATTGTATTATTTGATATCTTTGAATACCAAAATGAGTAGCATATAGATATATTTGTACCGTCATTAGTTTAGCTTTAGCTGAAATGTTCTTGCGCTATTGCTGATATATTTATAGTGTCTACCATTACCCCCCTCCAGTTGGGTATCTATAGCCTGACTCTGGTTTTGAAAGGTTACATTAATCCATCCATCAACACTGCTAGAACTTCTTCTCTATGATGTACATTTGTATCAATATCTTCCATCCCCGTACATTTGGACATTTCTGCTGAAGCCCTAGAAAAATGGACACAGGCCCCTTCTCCATTTGTTAAATTTTAAAAATATTATGCCACTCCTAAACCACAGGGAAACCTTAGATAATTGTGCTATTTTTAATTTTTTGTTTATTATCATCATCAGTTAGAGCAACATCATCACTCAAGCCAGAGGCTATGATGAAAACATCAATGTTTGTGCTTGCAGGAAGACATTCTAGAAGTAATGACTGCCAGTCTTTGTTGATATATTCATGTGCATTGCCCAAATCGGTAATAAACTTCTGGCATCTAGCTAAGTCTTTCCTAAGGTCTAAAAAAATCTGTAATAATAAATGACATCTCTGACCTACTTCAAGGATAATATATTGCTATGTCCCTAGTAGGCATGACACCATTAACATCAGCCACTACAATTGGAACAGACAGTGTATGAATTGGGAAAAAAAAACAGGTTTCTAGTTTATCTTCATTTGCTCTCTTCTTCACCCGTTTCTTTGGAGTAGGTAAAGGGCACTCTAAGAGACTAACATTATCAATAGAGAGTTTGGATGGAAATGTAAACTTGATAATTTGATAGTGGGTCGGATGCTACCCGCTTGGTTTACTGCATCTACATAATGTGTGCCATAGTTGCAGTAAGTTAAGAATCTTCATCTTCCTCACTACTTTCTGGTTCTACCTCATTGGTCAATAATGGATACAGTCTAATTATATTATTAGGGTTATAAGGGAGCATACTAGATGTACATTTTACATTATTTTCTCTTATCTGTCAGAATTTTATTAATCAACTATTTATTACCTTCCCGCTGCCACAGTGTTAGACGATTACTCTGTTCTACTTGTTTCTGATTTATCTGTATTTAACATATTGTACTGTTCACATCCTGTAGAATAACTTTTTCAAAGGTACTGAAAGTGGGAAAAGGTCACACCCATTCTTTGGTTACCTATGACCATTCATGACAAAGCCTTATGGCGCCAATGTCATATTTTCACTTCATTATAGACATTGCCGTTGTTGCCGGCGTATTTTCAACATCCTGCCATTACTGCATGGCTCTCATGTTGTGTTTCTGGATCAAGCCGAATTGATTCCTTGATTCCACCCCCTGTCTGTAGACTAAAGCAAAGGTCAGTAGGTAGATGGATGTGAAATCCTGGACAAGCATCCAATTGTTAAGTGATTGCACTTTAATGATAGTAGCAGGAACTGCCGCCGCTGGATAAAGTGTGGGTCGAATAGTTCTGCTTGAGTTTACTTAACTGTATTTGAATATATAGTGAAAACTTGGTAAGGACAAGGTTAGTGCAGCTTTTAATGACTGAGCTGGCAATGCTATGTCACTTACAAAAAGACATTGAATGATATCCTAAACAATAGCAATGTTGTAGCATTTCAAATAAAGGAGAAGTAGAACATACTTTCTTCAGCTATTTGCCTCACAAAAAACTAAAAGACACCACAAAAATAATACATAAAGGGTATCCAAAAGATGTCTAAATATACACAGATTGCACGTAGTACTTACTATTCAGATGGCTGATATGCTAGTATCAATAGACAAATGCAGAGTTTCAAAATGAGTATATGACGTAGTATGTTTCAATTTCCTTCAATTGATAGAATGTCTAGCCATTATTGACTCATAATTTTTTCAGGTAGACATTAGCCAGCAGATACATAGTAGTGGAGATTTAACCATTGTGCAGCTGATTAGACTTTAGCACCACATCAGGAACATATTACAACTCTTTTACTACGTATTCCTGTTAATTCTATTTAAAATGTATGCCAGCAAGCCTAATTGTGTCTATAAGATATAATTGGTTTCTTCTAAATTTTTACCATATTTAAATGATTCCAGGTTCATTAAACAAGAAATGTCTTTGACAAGTGAGGTCATAAGCATAACGTAATTAAACTCATGTGTTTATGCCAGCGTCATTCCCTTACCTATTAGGGGTTAAGTTATCTAGCATATTCCAGACAATAATATCCATGGAGCTTATTAGTTTTCCAAGGGAAGTGGTATAGATAGAGAACAGCAGAGGGCCTAGTACTGAGCCTTGTGGTACACCAGCTGATAAAGGAAGTGGAGCAGAGGTGGATCCAGAGAAATTAACACTGAAAGAATGATTAGAAAGGGAGCATAAGAACCAAGATAGGACAGTGTCTTGAAGACCTAGGGATTATAGCATTTGTATGAGAACAGAGTGGTCAACAGTGTCGAATACAGATCCAGGAGAGTTAGAACAGAGTAATGGCTTTTGGTTTTGGCAGTGATCATATCATTGACAATCTTCGTCAATGCAATCTCTGTGGAGTGTTGAGAACGAACTTATGACTGAAGAGGATCCAATAGGTTGTTTGCAGAAAGGAAGCATGTGAGGCGAGTGTAGGCAAGTCTCTCTAGAAGCCTGAGGGGCATGGGAGCTGAGAGATGGGACGGTAATTTGAGAGAGTTTGGGTCACAATATTATATTTTCAAAATAGAATTAATCACTGCATGCTTGTATAATGACAGTAGAGAGATAAATATTACAGATTTTAGTTAGAGGTGGAATGAGCATAGGAGACGGGGATCTACTGATTTGTGAGAGTATAGGATCAAGAGGACAGGAGGTAGAGTAGGAAGATAAGAAGAGAGTAGATACTTCATCTTCATTTGTGAGATCAAATGAAGAAAGGGTGTCAGAGAGTGCTGGGAAGGAATTGAGTCGATTGCTTGTTGAGGAAGATGATACCATTTCTAGTCTTATTTTATCAATCTTGCCCTTGAAGTAGGAAGCAAGTTCCAGGGCACTTATATTAGATGGTTTGGGGTGGGAGCATTGAGAATAGATTTAAATGTGTTAAATATACGTCAGAAGCCTGAGCATAGATGAAAGATTGATAGTATGTTTGTTTTGCAGTATCCAGAGCATTTCAATAGGAATGATTGATAGAAGTACATGTGAAGAAATCATTAAGTATGAGATTTATGTTAGTGACATTCTGCTTTACGGGAAAGTTTTTGAAGATTTTGTGTTACTTTAGTGTGCCACGCTGACATCAAAGTCGACGTGAAGTATAAATATTTGCTGGAGCCACTTGATCAAGGCTGTAGAAGTGAGGGAGTCATGCAGAGAAATCCTCAAGAAATTGTTGGTGCACTCCAGGGGGGTGATAGATCACAGCAACACACAACACACATAGGGGCATATTCAATTGTCCGCGGGATTGCCAAAAATCCCGCAGTCCGCGCAGGATTACCGGTATTACCTACGTGAAAAAAACGTTAATACGGTAATTTACTCGCTCAGGGAGCTGCGAGCTGAAATCCAGCGAGAGATTACCGTATTAATGGATAAATAAATCTGAATCGCATGTACTTCAAAAGATGTGAATGTAAGTGATGGGACATTTGGTAGAACTGTGAATGTGCACTCTGGGGAGAGAAGTAATCCAAACCCACCTGCTTGTCTGCCTTCAGGTCTGGAGGTCTGGTTGAAATGGAGGCCACCATGTGAAAGGGCTGCAGGTGGGGCAATGTCTGAATGTGTAAGTCATGTTTCAGTTCTTGCCAGAAGGCTGAGGTTGATTGAGAGGGAGAGGTCGTGTATGAAGGTAAGCTTGTTACAATCAGAGCATGCATTCCAAAGAGCACATTTAACGAACTTTGGAAGAGAGAGAAAACAGGTGATGAGTTTGAGGTTGCTGGATTTTGGTAGTGTTCTGATATATGTGTATGGGAGGAGTGTGAGGGACCTGGATTAGGTGATATGTCCCCAGCCAATAGAAGCAGAGAAAGAGAAAGATAGGTAAGAGGGTTGTAAAATATGTGACATTTTGTTTTCTAGCAACAGGATGAGGCTGTTCCAATTAATGAATATAAATAGGACAAAAGTTCATCCCTTGACCTGCTTTGTGTGGACACGTCATTGTGAGCCCAGATAGGGTGTAGTTACTTTGATGCCAGATTTGGCACCAGCCAATCCTAAGGGAGCATATCCTGGGACCAGTGGTTAGTGCTGGATGGTCATACACTGGTTCTGTTATTAGTTGTTGTTTCCCCCAAATGCTATCACCTGGGCTGAGTTACTATCTGGGGTAACAGGTATTTTTAAAATTCAGTGAACTAATTCAGCCCAGGTTATTGCAATTAGAAAATTAGTGGTAAAAGCAGAAAAAGAATATTATCTCACTCTGAAAAATAGCCTGGCTTTAATGACCAAAATAGACACAGGTTAAACTAGACACGCCTTGCGTTCAGCAATATGTCCAATGAGAGAGTTTATTTCTTCAGGTTTCAGAACACTTGTGTCTGGGAAGATACAGGAATAAAAGGAATCACTGCTTCATAAACTAATTCAATTTGCAGTGCTTATAAAATCACCAGTAAGAATCATAACATTCACAGGAATATGCTAAGGTATCAATTAAAGAATAACAAATAAAAATAAGTATCAAGTAACTTGAAACACAATAAAATTTTGCATGCAAAAGTCTAAGCCACATTATAACACAAATATACTAAAAAAGCAGAATATATTGATATGTCCGTTGTATCCTGTTAAATATTTTTTTTTTTTATGCCATCGATATGGTTCCAAAGCACAAGATTTTCATTCATACATCTGTGCAGTCCCCACCAACAACAAACTCCAATAAGAACACACTGGCTTCCAAAGCCAGAAGAGAACAATTTATACACTGTATAGTCATCAAAAAGAGTGACATCACAAAGATACACAGAAACAGTATTAAGGGCCACATCCATAGGTCAATGGGTCATGACCTCCCAAGGACTCGACGTCCCATTGGCCGATTCCTTTTGTCATAGATTTTTGATGTAGGGATCATCTCTCCATGAGTGGCCAGGTGTTCTTCCCTAGATTCCCGCCCCTGGACCTGTATAAACTGGTCCTTTTGTGGCATCTCTGGAGTTGTTAGTCAGTGTATGAAAAGTAATATTAGTTATGCCTAGAGTTTGCTATGTGCGAACGCTTCAAAAATACTACTGGAAAAGTTCTCATGAGTTTGTGAACAGAATGAGATCAAACTCGATGTATTTAACATGTTGGAAATAGTTATTATCTTTTTCGCCACATTATATTTTATGTTAACTGAAAGAAATAGTTTAAACTTATTTACATGTTGCTAAGATAATGATTCGGTTGTGTATTGATTGCATCGCAACTGATATTTGTGTACAGAATTTATTGATTACCACCTTCATCCAATTATTTAACTTCAATTATATAAAGACTACCGGCTGGATTCATCTTAGAACGCAATATGTGCTTTTCAAACTTGGACATAAATTGCACGGCCGTATGCCCGTAAGTACAAGTAGATCTCAAGAAACAATTCCATTTGAATATGGGTATATGTACATTCTGGCTTTAATTACCTTCCTATGTGCAGACAGAAACAAAACAGTGCACAATATGCAAAAAGTATATGTGCCATATAGTCCTATAAGACTGCATGGAAGAAAAAGATTAAACACTTAAACAACTCTTAATTGTAAACTCATTAAAATACATTTAAATATGTTTTTGTACATGAACCACATAAATCAGGATGTTCTTAATGTGTAATGTACATAAAATTTATTTTTACAGATCCTCTTACTTGCAAGGTCATGTTCTGGCATGTACACGAGCCAATCATCACAATTAGTCTGCACTTACGCCTGGTGCAAGTTATATGGCTAAAAAACACATATCTAAGAGTTACACAGAGCTTGAACCGAACTAAAGTGCATGCACTCAACCTCAGCACACTCCTACTGCACATTGCCTACGTGTGACCACTCCTTCCCTCCCCCTTTTGTGTTTTAAGTCGTAGCAGTCGGAAGTTTTTAGATATGAATTTCATGCATTGACACTCACTGGCGTAAATTCCATTTCTGAGCATGCGAGGATAAAATTCATGCAAGAATCAGTCCCTACAAGTCCTAGATAATTAAGAATATCTTGTACATCTAAAGCCAACTAAGATAAGACACCCATACAGAGCCGCAACTTAAAATTTTAGCGCATGGGGCGAAAAAAGAAAATACCGCCCCCCTAGCCTTCACTTTTAACTAGAGATGCTCGTGCTCGGTTTTCTGAAAACCTTCCCCACGCAAACTTAGGGGATCCGGGTAGGCTTGTGAACCGGCTCGGTACATTTGCGTGTCCTCAGATCTGAACCGAAGCAAAACGTCATTGTCGAGTTGTCAGATCTCGCGGGTTTTGGATTCCATAAGTACCTTTCTTCCCAGGAGATCCAGCGCCATTGCTCACACAGAAGCAGGAGGGGTAGCAGTGTTCTTGTCACTCTCCAGTCTCCAGTGCCATTGCTCATACAGAAACAGGAGCTGTAGCAGTGTTCTTGTCACTTGACAAAAACTGACTGGAAATTAATATTATTGAGGTTAATAATAATATAGGAACAAAAAAATAGCCAAAGTATGTGATTTTAGCAAAAAAATAGGGATCCAAAGCCAGAACCAAAAAGAGAGGGCGGTTTTGCCAAAGCCAAAACACAAAGTTACTCCAGATTCAAAACCAAAACACAGGGGTCAGTGAACATCTCTAATTTTACCCAAATAAACCTAAAATATTCTTAAACTATTCCAGCCTTCAGCCTTGCGCCCTTAGTGGTCGCCTCTATCGCACATCCCTAGTTATGGCCTTGCACTCATATAAGTAAAATATTTGCTAAAATAACAATCAACATCTCCAAAAAAAACTTATTCAGTAAAATGTTTACTTGGGGGAAACTTTTCTACAAGAATAAACAGAATGTTAAAAAAGCAAATGCAGTATTTTACTTCATTAAAAGTGATCACTCTAAAAATGCATTAATATCCCAATCTTTAATTAACTTCATCTGCTATCATAAGGTTCATGGTGTAAGTTTAGTAATTTTCTCTTTGTTCTAATTGTTGAAGGAGATCACCTCCTCTAGACCATAGTTTAACACTTTTTATACCGTGCTCTCTTAGGTATATAGGGTTACTATTGTGCTGTTTACTAAATTGACAATATAAAATGTGTGGTGCTTTTCTTTTAGATGTTAAATTGATGTTTGTGTTATCTTGTTTTAAAAGTGTGGATTGTCCTCCCAATATTTTCAAAGCCTTATGTACATTAATGTACGTATATTACATATGTAGAATTGTAGTTGATGGGTCCAATTACGATAAAAGGGTTTTTAAATTAGCAAAAGTTTTAAAATTTAAATCAGATATATTGCATGAACCATCCAGACTTTCTTTTTTGGTTAGATATAGGTATATTTCACTGTATGGGACACATTATCTTTTCGATTCCTCGCTTTTGTATAAACTTAGGTTTATCCACAAAATAATTTGAAGCAGAGGATAAAGTATGTTCCAGTGTGTATTAATATTTTTTTCAATTTGCTTATGCTTTTTATTAAATGTGGAATAAAACCAATTTTAAAATCTTTATTATTTTTGAAAGTATGTTGTTTAATGAGTAATGTTCTTCTATGTTGCGTCTATGGAGATTTTTACACAATTTCAACATTCTAAATCAAGCCTCTTTTCTAAAAAAGTGTAATAATTAAAACTGTACTTTTTTTCATAGGTTGCTGGGTCAGTGCTTTTATGTTTAGTTCTAAGGAACTGATTTTTATGTATCCTCGCGGCAACTATTCCCCTTTCCAAATGAAAAGCATGAAATTTATGTAACGCTTCCATGAAATCAAGGATGAGCTGAAGGCACAAATAAATAATACTCCCAGTATCCTAGCAACAAATTTGCCAAACTAGGTGCCACGGGGATGCCCATTTCTACTCCTATGTGTTGGTTATAGAGGACATCTTCATATTTAAAATATATTTGTATTAGTATTAAGATTAGAAACAATTCCTTGAACCCAAAATGTTTAACGACCACAGTCATATATTAAATTGGTTAATGGACCATTCTCAACAAAAGAAGGTAAAATAAAAAAATGTAGGGTTTTAAAAAAATTTGTCTAAGTAGTTTGAAAGTGTGAAATTCAAGTGCTTGACATAAGGTCTTTCTGGGGTATTGACAAGATATGTATGTTGTTTCTAGTAAACAGTGAAAGGCTGTAATGCAAGGTTTACGGACAGATTTTTATATTTGCCTTCGTTAATAATCCCTTCTGACATAGCTTTACCCAGATTGATTTTTAATTTAAAGTTAAGCCCTTGGGCTGGGTCTCATTTATGTGATATATTATATTTCATCTTGTAGCATATTCATACATTCATATAGTATTGTCAAGTGGTTCTCTGAGTTGCCTGGGAATGAAAAGCATACCATTTATCCAACAGAATATTTTATTTAAGGGTTGAATCAAAGATTTAGTCCCACTTGCTACCTCAGTGACTACCCGTGTGAACAAGTACATTCAAATGCAATGGACTTTTAAATTTTCCTCTGCCTTCTACCTACTTTACTGGATAATCATGGGCTGGTAGAAGTGATAGTGGAAATCACTCCCCACAATTTAAGTATAATCCTTTGAAACATCGCTCAAGGGGGTGGATGGATCTCCAAAGTTAACTGAGATAATGGGAGGAGTTACCAGCAGTAAGGGGCAGTATTATACAGCCTGGGGTGCAAAAGATTGCAAATCCCAGCATGCACACACAAGTTGTAAGTAGAGAGGATATGACATCATTGCATGTCCAAATCACGGCTTTTGGGGCCAGAATAAGGAGAAGGACAGACAGTGGATTTTTGGTAGTGGAGCAGGAAGTAGTTGTAGTCGTATCCAGATTGGGTGACTGAGGATCCATATTGTCATAGGAGCAAGTTCCTGCACAGCAACAGAGTCTACAGAGGATGGAGAAACACACAGCAAGTGTGATTCCTGCATGTTTGAGTCCTGGAGCTAGTCAGAGAAGTAGAGAGCTTATACAGTTACTAAAATTACTGGGAAAAACAGAATACTTACAGTACTTTCTGCATGAGAGTCTTAGAATGAGGCAGAAGAATGAAGAGATATCATAATTCTTAGACACTGTTGTAAATGAGAAGGCCTTTACACCCCATAGACAGATGCACTATTCTCACAGAGTAAGCTGCCATACTGACAGATAGAGCTGCAACCCTTACAGACAAGGCTACAGCCTACAAGTCACCAAAGCTGCTTCTTCCCTCATTCTACTCTTCATTAATCCCATTACTACTGATACACTTAATAATGCTTTTTAACCAAAAGACTACCCCAACCTCTTTCACTGCACTTATCTATACCTGTTAAAGAACAGTATATTTTTGGTGTCTGATAAATCATAAATCTCCAGTTGCCCCACTCCTAAGCATATTTCTTGCCACCAAAACCCTTTCTCATAATAACTATAACATTGTCATTATAAATTACATTATCATTTTTCTTCATATTGTAAAGTATCTACAATCACCGAGAGATTCTCCAAAACTACTACTATTAATCCTTACACTGTTAAGCGTGTAATACTATTATTTGTGCCTCAAATACCTCTTTCCTTTAGGGTGCAAATCCATAGGTAATTACAGAATGTAAACCTTATTCTTTACTAATTAGCTTGACTTTTGTGAAGGATCCTACAGTAAAATATATTGTTGCTTGACATTCTCTTTCTTTTCTTTTGCCGGGTACATTACCATGCTTAAAGAGACAGTTACTGTGTCTTAATCACACTGCATTCTTATTGTCATATTGTTATTTAAAGGGATATTGGGGCTGATTCATTAAGGATCTTAAATGAAGAAGTATCTTATTTCAGTCTTCTGGACAAAACCATGTTACAATGCACAATGCAAGGGGTGCAAACTAGTTTTCTGTTTTGCACATAAGTTAAATACTCACTGTTTTTTCATGTAGCACACAAATATCAACCTTAAATTTCAGTGTACAAATAAGCTATTAAGTATTTGTGTGTTACATAAAAAAACAGTCAGTATTTAACTTATATGCAAAACAGAAAACTAGTTTGCACCCCTTGCATTGTCACATGGTTTTGTCCAGGAGACTGAAATAAGATACCTCTTCATTAAAGATCCTTAATGAATCAGGCCCATTGTCTTCACTTTGTCACTTATCCTATATTGTATTGTGCATAATTTTGACATTTGTTTCCAGATATTACCTGGTCATATACTATTGTTATTTCTTCTGATATTGACAATATTCAGCTAAGATTATTCTACATGTGTTTGTGTATTTGATTGCTATCCAGGACCAACGTCACCAGTAAGCAGCTTTAGGCAGCTGCCTCGGGCGCCAGGCTCTGGGAGGGTAGCACTGTGGTCGGGTATCGACACTAACAATGTCTCTGAATGAGAGAGAGAGAGGGGTCACCAGAAAATATATATGTGTGAAAAAGCCTGGCTAGGGCACCTAGGGTAGGGGTGCATATGAAAGAAAAGCTAGCGGGCAAGGGGCAGTGGCATGTCTGAGAAAAGCTGGTGGGCAGTGGTAGACATGTCAGTGTGTAGCAGGTGAGCGATATCTAGATATCTTACTACAGTACATCTGGACATCACTGCATCTTGACTGCCACCTTACCAGTTAGCCAGTAGGAGGTAATTTTACAAATGTCAAGTGTGTAAAGGGACCAGAAACTGGGAATTATGGGGAGGATGGGCGGTACCCTGAAGCTTTGCCTAGGGTGGCAAGAAACCTTGCACCAGCCCTGTTGCTACCATCCAATTATCATCTTGCCGTTACATTACTCTTTCCATCAATGCTGTTTCAGAGAACAATCTGTTATACTGTATATCACCTACCACTTACCAGAACTCAGATCATATGGTCTCTGGGCCATTTCACTAAATGTGCCAAGTGGCTTATCTCCTATACCTGGGATAGTGTTTGTGTTCCTACAAGCTATTAGGGGGTCCAGTACACCACATGGACTCTGCAAAGACCCACAATCTGGAGACGCTGCATTGCAAAAGTCAGGAAAAAGTGAGACGACCCCAGCCATGAGGTTTACCCCCCTAGGTGCATCGAGGTGCCCAGTGGCACAAGGGCTACAAAAATATTAGCTTCCATAAACAAATTCTGTTCCAGAGAAATCAATAGTTTCATATATGAGATATATTGACAGAGAGCATCGCTGAGAGAAAATGCTGACTAATAGGTAAATTACATAACATTATGCCACAATGGAAATTTAAGCTGCTGAAAGTACTCGCTCACCTTATTTCAAGCTTTTCAACCAGGAAGAAAATTGCTTTTATTTTCAAGCTCCAGCAATTTTCCTTCTAGTTTCAGCTACAGAAATGCTGAGAGGCAAATTGCCAGAATGACACAGCTCTTGATTTTATGATGGATAGATAGATAGATAGATAGATAGATAGATAGATAGATAGATAGATAGATACATACATAGATAGATAGAGTTCCCGTTCAGTTGACCAAAATCTGTACATTGGGTTGCAGGGACTGAAATTTTCCAATAATTATAGGATTTGATTGAACTTTAGCTTTTTAAGGTGTTTAACTGGGGTTTGATGAGGCAAAACAACTATCAAACTGATTGGCAACAGACTAATTCATGAAGAATGTGGTGTCAAACAGAAGCAACACCCACACTGCTAGCGCTGCCCTGAATTCTCCCCTTGCACTGTTAATTTGGAAGACTTAAATAATAAATACTTATATCTCTGTGAGGGCCCCCGGCTGCCATGCAGCGTGCCCTATGTTCTCCATGAGCCCGGTGCTTGGCACCTGTGGCGCCAATGGTGCGTTCTTCCACTGGCCACAAGCACTTATTGGACAGAGGCTGAATGCAATCAGTGCTTGTTGAAAAACAAATACGGAGCTGTTTGCACCTCCTTATCGTTAAACATCATCATTTATTTGTAAGGCGCTACAAAACTCAGCAGAGATGGAACAGTCTGCAAATCATACATACAAGGTTGACTAAAGAGGTGCAGATATGAGACAAAGGGTTGTTAATGTGGGGAGAGGCTCCAGTACAGCATTAGCATGGTTGTGTACAGAACATTTACATTTTCGAAGACCTCATTGAATATGGTCATAGCGGGAGAAAAAATGATTGTATGCGTGGGCACCCTGCACCTGGCTTCGAATGCCCCTTCCTGGCTGCTAACTTCATCATAACAGAACTTGGCAAGGACCACAGAAAGCTTTCCAGTTAGACTTTTACCATTAGCCTTTAATACTACAAAGAAAGAAAAGTATCAATGCTCATATATGTAGCGATAATTTTAAGATCTTATTGAAGTTGATCAAGCCAAGAAAAAAGACGATCACGTGCATAAAAACCTTCCACCTGGGCTTCCAACCCCTTCCTTGCTGCTAACTTCATTACAATAGAACTTGGCAGACAACTACACAAAGCTTTCCAGTTATAATTTTACCGTTAACCTTTAATACTACAAAGAAACACATGTTTCAATGCTCATTTCCTTCATAATGTGGCAGAATAATTATTAAGGATGATTCGCAAATTTTTGGGTGAAAACCACTTATGCTTTAAACAAAAAAAAAAATGAAAGTTTCCTTAAAGCATTACTTTTTCTTAAGTATAAAAATCCCCTTTCAATTATAGGAAATTAAGTTCAGAAAAAAATAAATGTAAAATATCTGTTCCTCAAGGACAAAAGTGGGCTGCTTTTTCTTTTACTAAAGATATTTAGAGATTCTTTTATGCACGGCATGTTGGGCTGTGTTTTAAAATTGACTCTTTTTTTTTATCGCAAATGGTAACATAATGCTGGCACAAAATGTGCATGATGATTTAAAATTGAAGATATAGCAGATGAATTATACTGGTTATTTTCCTTTCATTTCTGTCAGAAGGATACATGGTTTCCCGAGGCTTTTAATTCAACAGAGAAAAGGAAAGAAAAAGAAGTTTGCATTCCTTATTGCAATTAAATGCCTTTAATGTGTTCATGAAAGCCCTAGACTGGCTTAAAAAGGTTTATTGTACTGATAAATAATATAAAACACCTAAACATAAAATGAAATGTAAAAAAAAAAAAAAATCTATTAAAGTATTATATGATGAAATCAGATAAAAAAACAACATACCAGATACAATATCTGTCAGCAGTAAATTTTACGACTTTTGAAATGGTTTCTATTTACATTGGTTTGATGCTGTAGACAGAATATAAAGCAATATAAAGCAATGGTTTTATAACTTTAGTTTGTGTTTGAGGTGGCTACTGTTTATGGGTTTTTTTTAGACAATGAAGGTTATTAAAGTGCAGAAAAGCGGAAACATAATCATTAGGAGCCTATACAGATTCTCGGAAAAGTGGGCCCAAATCCTAGCACTATATATTGTTTTGTGCTCCTGGCATTTGGGCTTAAATATCCTCTGGAAAAGACTTTGAATAAATTAGTACTACTGACCATGACTTAATTCTTTATTTTTGTTTTTATAATACACCACTTCCTTCTTACATGGGCTCAGGTATCAGAATAAGCTTAGGGGTATGGGGCAGCAGGGTATGCACCAATTCTGGGCAAGGGGTCCAGCACTGGCTCAGCTTCTGATTATGAGTACAATTTGTCTGTTGCCTAGTGCAGCAGGGACAGAAAGAGACAGCCTGCTATTTTCTTGTTTATTTGTCTCCATCCATGAGGTAAAATTTCACACAATCGTTGAAATTGTGGGGTAAGCGAAGAGGATGGGGTATTATTGCTGTCCACGGAGCCAGTACAAAATGATGCCATGGGCAGGAGAAGCCACTACATAATTTTAATGAGACTATCATCATGGGAGAATCATTAGTATCATGGTACAGTGGATAACATCGCTGCACCATAGAGCTGAAGCAATAGGCCCTATATGGGCAGCACAGTGACTTAGTGTTCAGCACTTCTACCTCACAGCACTGGGGGTATGAGTTTGATTCCCAACAATGGCCTTATCTGTGTGGAGTTTGTGTGTTCTACCCGTGTTTGCGTGGGTTTCCTCCGATGCTCCATAGTGGTAGGTGAACTGACTACTATTAAATTGACTCTAGTCTCTATCGGTCTGTGTGTGTGTATGTTAGGGAATTTAGACTGTAATCTCCAATGGGGTATGGATGTTGTGAGTGAGTTCTCTGTATAGCGCTGCGGAATCAGTGGCGCTATATATAAATAAATGATGATGATGATGATGATGATGATGATGGATCGAAAATCTTTTACAATATCAAAATCTGGAAGCTATTTTAGTGTGAATGTATTTTATAATGCCAATAAAGTGACATTTACAAGATATAATGTTAAAAAATGCCTGCTACTCGCTTATAGATCTTGCTAATTACAATGATAATTCTTAATAATGATCGATTTATTCAATAAAAGAGTATGGGTCATTGGTTTGACCACTAAGACAGCTTCAACTTTGACTAAAGATTTTCAATCAATATTTCATCAAGGTCATATCCCTGAGAAACACCGAACAGATAATGGAAAGGTTTTTGTTTTTTTTAAAGCAAGACCTTGTTTTTCTAAAAATATTGTTAGAATATTAAGGAATCCATCATTTCACAGCCAGTAAAGATGTGAAAGCATCCTTATATAGCACTTCAATAGGACATTAAAATCATGCACCTAGTGTTGTTTCAATACATTGCTTTACAAGAATTTGTATAAAGTTATAACAATACATATGGTAGAACTGCAAAATGCTCCTGCAGAATTGCCCCCTCTAAACCTTTGCATATTTTCAAAGTAATTTGCGCAGATTACTTGAAAACGAAGATGACTGCACCTAATATAAAGGTTGTCAGTCGTGCATTTAAATAGAGAGCTATATTCATGAGAATTTTGTAATACATGGTGTAAAGTGATCAAGCCAGAATTAGTGGCGCTATATAAATAAATGATGATGATGATGATTCCAAGTGCATTCTCTGTGAGGTGTTTGTATGTTCTCATTCCTCCCACAGTCCAAAAACACAATGGTACAAGTGTAGCAAGTGTTAACATGACACATCATGGGTTTTACTTATTGTGCAGTTCATGTGTTACCATTTCACAGGGTGTAACAATGATATAACTTCCTCCAATCCATAATTCTGTTTGCTTGTATTACAAGTACTGTCCACTTGGGGAACTCATCAAAAATGGGTTGCAACAGAAAGTTCAGAGGCCATGATGGTGTCTGGGCCTACATGGAAGCCCTGATGTTGGCAAGTGAGGTATGAAATTGCTAATGTAATCAAAGTGGTAAAACTATGACAAGGCAATATTTTGACACTGCAATGTTATGGTAGAGCAGTACAATAGCAAGGACAGTTCAGTAAAATAATGGTAGAGTAAAGAGAAGTAAATGCAAACTGGGTAAACAGTGTGGGAGGGGGGATTTGTGGCAGGAGATAGTGAAGAGCAATGGGCAGAAATTAAATGGTAAGACTGTTTGTAGAAAGTATAAGTGTTGACTATAGAAAAAGAGCAGAATGTCGAGAGTGAGTTAGGGATATAAAGAGAGCAAAGTATGATATCATAACAGTCATTGGCTTTAATGCAGAAACTATATTAAGATTTAGAGTTCTGTGAGTATAATGCCTCGGAGAAATGGAGGAACTACAATGCAAATATTTACTTCTTTTAATTCAATGCTCTTTCCTTGCAATTTGTCATGATCTGCCTCTTGCAGCTCCTGTATGCCAGGAGCTATGTTGGACCTTCTGGATATATATAGCCTGCAATACCACCATGACACCAAAGAGGCCACTGTGGCGCTTGAACTATTTCCTTTCCTGCTGAACTAAGCTTGTTTTCTCAGGATTAATTCCACCTGCTGCTACTCCTTAGAAGAGAGTCTCGTCCAGCAGTCTGGGAGAGATCATCAGGTCCCTCAACCTGATAGGAAGCATTCGCCTTTGACTCCTGTTCCTGTTTATACTTACCCGTCTTTGTGTTTTTGCTGATTAATTCCAGTGCTGCAGGCACAGCTTCATCTACCCTGTTCCTGAGTTATACACTAATGTGGATATCTGTGCTTTTGCTCTCTGCAGCTCATTGTTTCTCAGTGTAACCTGCTCAGCTTACTTCCACCTTTACCTGCTCTCTGCTCTCAAGTATTTCAGCATTACCAGGCAACTGGTCTCACCACCTTTCCATTGGTTTTCAAACCTGCAACCCCCCAGGCTACACATCTCTCCACCTATCCAGAAGTATCCAACCCTGTAACCCACAGGCTACTCATTCCTCCTTTCCAGAGGTATCCAACCCTGGAATCTGCAGGCTACTCATCTCACCACCTTACCAGAGGTATCTAACCCTGCAATCCGCAGGCTACTTATCTCTCCTCCTCTTCCAGAGGTATCCACCCTGCAATCCGCTGACTAATGCTTCTCACCATTGCTTTACAGCAGGCCTGTCCAACCTGCGGCCCTCCAGATGTTGTGAAACTACAAGCCCCAGCATGCTTTGCCAGTAGACAACCTGTTCATAGCTGGAAGGGCCTTGTAGTTTCCCAACATCTGGAGGGCCGCAGGTTGGACAGGCCTGCTTTACAGTATTGCCTATTCCACTGTTAAGAGCTGTGGTTATATTACTGCCTTACCAGTTATTACATCCTGAACTTGTATTACCTGTGTCTCTAATAAAACCACTTTGTTCACCTACTTTCTCTCCATGGTCTTACCTTGGAAACCCTGACACAATTCATATTTGGTTGATAGGAGAATGAATATGGGTGACAGAAGGGGCAATGGTATGGGCAAGTCTTACTCGCTCCCAACTCAATAACTGTCACAATGAACCTTTGACCTTTGATTTCTGAAGCAAAGAGGTTAAAGCCGAAAAAGGCAACTTGAAAATAAAATGTTTTATACACATTGGTTATACAATGAAACTACACACAAAAAAGATATACCTGGCTCTAAAAGGCAGAAATAGATAAAATAAACTTCCAATATAATACCTCTAAAACGCAGCTATACTGAGATGGTGTCACCTCATCCCATAAAAGAAATAATAAATAAATATATGTAGTACAGTGGGAAGAAGAAGTATATATGGGTTAATTTAAAGGATGTCCACAGGAGGATCTCCACTGAAAAATTATTATACTGTGTTATGATTTGGCCAGTTGATTTACTGCATGTTTTTATGTACATTTTGTGAAATGCTTTATTGCATTTTATATTCATTTTATTTATTTTGCAATTGCTGTGGATTAATTTTTCAGTGAAGATCCTCCTGTGGATATCCTTTAAATTAACCCATATATACTTCTTTGCACTGTACTATATATATTTATTTATTATACAATGAAATTAGCATAGACAATTTCCTAAGCAGTTTGTTGGACACTTCCATAGGCTAGTAATTGGACACTTCAAATATTAGGTAAATAAACACTTCCATAAACAGATGGCCTAGCGATCAAACTAGGTGGAATAGAGAGTGAAATTCCCTACAGATGAATCACAATGATGCCTCAATAAAAATCCGGATCTACTTTCTGGAATAGATGTGGCATAGCTAAATCCCCGAGCACAATAGCAATGTGGTAGTTCTTGATCCTGGTGCATTAAATAGTCCCACTCGCAAGTGTACATTACTCTCTTAGCAAAAAGTAAGTCACTGAGGTGTATTCTCCCACATAGTTTCAATAATAGTTCCTCACAATATCTGTCTTTTATTTTATATTAAAGTTATGTGGAAACAGACAATAGTTCCTTTAACCAATTGGTGAAATGAAGCAGCTTCTGTAAAAACTTATTGCTTCTAGAAATGATGCTCCTTTATCAGCACAACAGTTGCCCACACTAATACTCCTTACATGACAGCAATAGTACTGTAGCAGAATACTCTTGTGTTATTACAAATAACATCCCCAGGCTGGCTGGGATATGTGGTTCCACAAAACTAAACAGTATTTAATAGCCACAAAGTTTCCTTAGGAAAGTTACTGCTTGGGTAGCAAGCATAATATAAATGACGGGCTAGCTTTTGGTTGTGGGGTTGAGGACACATTTCATTAGGCAGACTACCACTGCTTTGTATTTAAATGGTACTTCAGTGCAGGCTTAGTCCTGTAATTCTACTAATAATAATACAGTTCAGATAGTTCAGTCTCTGCACCAAACAAAATGGCCGATCTTTGATGCTGCATCCACTTTTGTCAAAATGGTGATGTTTAACACTACAATTCCTTTAACTGGTTGGCAGTCTTAGTTACAGTTCTTAAAAAACAGTGATGTATTCCTGCTGGTGGAGTTGTGTTACCTTATGCTGTACTGCAGAACCTTTAATTACTATGTGCTTTTGTATCCCAAAGTTACTTGTAGTGCCACACTGTTGCACAGGCTCTATCATGATGTGACTCACCCTCTCAGTCCCTCTGAATAATCATATAAGTGTCCCACAATAGAGTCTAAAGATTTATGCTTAGAGCTGTTCTCCTATTTCTCAATTGCAGCAGGGATGGACACATTCCCTGTCAGTATGGAGATTTACATCTCTGGCCTCGCTTCTCATGCATGTGAATACCCATGCTAGGCAACAAAATGTTTCCTCGAGTTCCTCTATCAGCAGTCCATTTATTCGGACTGCCTATTTAAGACAGACTCAGACACTGCTCCAGTGCCAGAGTATTGGGTCACCACTTGGTTTACCTCTGCCTCCTTTACCTTGCCAGGTCCTTCAGACTCTCCTGGATCTGCTCTATTTGGACTTCCTGTTCCTGTACTTACCTGTACCTGACATACCTTTGGTTTACCAATTCTGTTTCCTTTGGATTTTCTGGTTTGACCCTAGCTACCCTCAACAATCTCCTGTCACAGAAATATGCCTCATTTGGATTGCCTGTTTCTGATCCCAGCTATCCAGGCTATTCTCCCATCTCATGAATTTGCTCCATTTGGATCTTCTGGTTCTGAATTCAGCTTTGCTAATAACGCCTCACCTCCAGCTACCTCACTAGCGACTGGCACTGAGGCCCGTGACCTGCACATGTTACCGAGCTGAGACCAAACCTCCTTTGCTGGGTCCCTGGTAACCACCAAGGACATGTTAGACTCGGCACACCGACCACCAATATCACCACATGCACACACACAATCCTAGTCTGATCGACATTTGAGTACAGTTGTACCCACTGTATAATGTTAGACTCTGTGTCTCTTTGTTCAGTAGCATTAACTATTAGCAAGCAACTTGTCCTAGTTTACCAGTGGTACATGATAAGGTCAAAAATATAAAAGCATAAAATATCAACAAATAAGGGTGCCCTAAAATACCCTACATATATATAATATAAAAAGTTCAACAAGTCATGTGGTAAAATAGACTAAATGTTTATTAGCTACAAAAATAATATTAAAAAAAACCTAAAAAGAACAAATGGTCATTTCCATCGCGGAAAAACTGAAATACAGGGTGAAGATACAGCATGAAACATAGTAGATTGACAATAATAACAATAAAAATAGTAATAATAATAATGGTATATGTATCACAATAATAAATCACCAAAGCATATAAATAATATAAACAAATGGTATAATAATTACCAATACATATCTATATTGGTAACTTACCAGTGTAATAAAGGAAATTAAATAGATTTGAATAGAACAAATTTATATACCATATTGTGTATGAGTATCAAAGTGAATTTAGTAAATCTATATCTAATAAGGAATAATACAATAATAAATATCACAACAAAGATAATAATAATAATAATAATAACAACAATAATAATAATAATATTTGCTTTCCTTTTTGTAATAACCCCTCTTCTCCACAGGATAAACCTTGCGTGCTGATGGATTAGCTGCACAACAAAGAGTGATGTGATAAAATGTAAAATCCCCAGGAAAAGGGAAACTAAAAACAGATACTTATTTTTTGCATGCAAATTCTGGTCAACACAAACAAGACTAAAGAATATAAAGTTGTTATAAAGGCAAGGTTCAGAATGAGGTCAAGTAGTAAGGTCAGGACAAGTGGCAGTAAACCACTGTCAAATGAAAGGCCCAGATATGGCACATCAACAGCAATAATAATACGGAATAATAGCAAAATTCCACAAAACAGTTATTAATATTATTATTATTATTATTATTAATTTTTATTTATAGGGCGCCACAAAGTATCCGTAGCGCCGTACAAGGACAAACAATGGCACAGTACAAGGTGAAACAGCACAGTACAAGTAACAGTAAGCACTATAACTCTGGGGGCTCAGGCACAGCATGAAAGAGAGGGAGGGAGGGGGAAAGTGAGTATAGGCAGGTAACTATGGCCCAAGAGGGTGGGCATGGATGACAGGTTGAGAGTCACTGAGGGGAGCGGAGAGAAGCGAGAGGAGACAGAGGGCAGAGGGACCGAGAGGAGGTGAGCAGAGTAGCTGGAGAGCGCAGTTAAAAGTGATGGAAACAGGAGGTAGGAGAGCCCTGCTCAAAGGAGTGAACAATCTAAAGGGAGGGGAAGACAGACAGACACATGGATTATTAATATTGTTATTATCATGCTTTATTTTTAAAGCGCTGACATATTACAGTGCACTGTACATTGAAGGGATCATGACACTAACACATTACATGCAGTGACATGAGACAGAAGCTAAGGATTTATTATAAGTCTATTATTCACTGCTGAGAAGTGAATACTCAGCATTTAAATGGCAGAAGAATGAGCTCCTAATGCTATGCATTTAAATTGGCATCGAGGGGTACAAAATCGTAATGTACGTATATGTGAGAAGAGTGATGAATTGGCCAACTTCTTCCTTTTTAAAAGTAATTAATGAATTATTACTGCCTGAACTTTGCATTTGAATTCTGGTCCTCATATTTCTGACACCTGAGAATGCAGTGCCAATAATCAATAAAATCTATTTTAAAACATAATAGGAAAAATATGTATAATATACAAAGAAAACATAGGGAAACAGGGTTACATAGTTACAAAAATAATTTCCGGGTCATCATAAAAGATTGATAATTGTTTAAATAAGTATTTTGTATCCATCTTTGCCTCACTAGCATATTATATCACAGATCTATATATTTTACAAAATGTAGCAAAACTTGCAAGGTTAGTATATTAATAATCTCCAATATAATGGAAGTAACATGTAAGAGATGAGTGATTGGTATCATAGGAAACTTACACTCAACTATTGGGTCGCTCCCTCCTGTTATAGATAGAGATGCTCAGGCTCGGTTTTCTGAAAACCAAGCCCACCCGAAGTAAAGGGATCCGAGAAGGCTCGTGAGCCGGATCATTACTTTTGCACGCCCTCGGATCTGAATCGAGGCAAACCGTCATTGTTGCGTTGTCAGATCTCGCGGGTTTTGGATTCCATAAGTACCTCCTTCCCCAGGAGATTCAGCGCCATTGCTCACACAGATAAAGGGGTAGCAGTGTTCTTGTCACTCTCCAGTCTCCATTGCCATTGGTCAGTGCCATTGCTCATACAGAAGCAGGAGGGGTAGCAGTGTTCTTGTCACTCTCCAGTCTCCATTACCATTGGTCAGTGCCATTGCTCATACAGAAACAGGAGGGGTAGCAGTGTTCTTGTCACTCTCCAGTCTCCATTACCATTGGTCAGTGCCATTGCTCATACAGAAACAGGAGGGGTAGCAGTGTTCTTGTCACTTGGCAAAAATTGACTGGAAATGATTGGAAATTAATGTTATTGAGGTTAATAATAATGTAGGGATAAAAAAGAACCAAATTATGTGATTTTATAAAAAAAAATAAAAAAATAGGGCTTTTAGAAAAAAAATCGGGATCCAAAATCAAAACCAAAACACGCGAGGGCGGTTTTGCCAAAACCAATACCAAAACCAAAACAAAGTTAATCCAGATCCAAAACCAAAACACGGGGGTCAATGAACATCTCTAGTTATAGACACCATCTATTGTAACATAGTCTTTTTTGATTGACAAGTGACTGCTACTGTTTTCAGCCTATATGCAGTAAACAAATATTGTCTATGACTCCTATCTAAATGATCTACTCTAGTGTCAACCCTAGATAACTTATACAATGAAAGATCTGAAAATGACATGTTCTCTAGCTTACATTTTTCTTCTTTACCTTATCTGAAATATTGCCTTTATTTACTGAAGACATCAGTAAAAAATAAAGCATTACATATATACTGAGAGAGGAAAGTGTTTGTATTCTTATTTACAATACCTACTTTATTTCAGTGAGCAAGGCCTTTGTCACTTCTGCATTTTATTTTTGAGTGGACATTCCAGTCTTTAATAAGTTTAGGAACTTGAAAATGCGTGGAATGTGTCACACTAGAGAAACACCATTGAATTCAGTTCTTTATTGTGCACATGGCAGGTTGAAAAGAAGACTTAGAAACAAGAATGTTCCACAGATTCCCACTGAAAAAAACAGATTTTATATACATATATATTTATTTTTCTTTGCCATCATTTTCAAAGGAAGACGTTTTTTTTTTTAGAGTTGAGAGATTAATAGCTATGGCTTCACCTCAATTAACTGTGTAATAGTTGCATCATGCCTGGTGTCTTAACATTTTGGTGATCAGGACCTTTAAATAATTTTCTGTTTACATCTGCTATGGGTGATATCATCCTCTGAGTAGTAGTATGAGGAATTACAGACATTTATCTACTTACATAACTTTTAAAGACAAGTGTGTGCTACTACCTTTTAAAAGTGAGCACACACACCGTGCTCTCTGTTAAATAAAATATGACCTGATTATCTCATGGCATAAACTCATGATGATGATCTTGATTATTATTATTATATCTCCCTACATTTTAGATTTGTTAATCGAAACAGTGTGGAAAGGGGAAGTGTCACGAGTCCTGGGGGAAGGTAGTGCACTTCTGAGTAGGGCGGTTGGAAGGTACATCATTGTTATTGAAATAGTATTTATCCATCAGCCACTGGATGCAAATTTTATGTCATGCATCAAGTGCTCTTTGCAAATGAGACTCACTGTGTTATGAAAATTGATTATTAATCAATGCAAAGGTGAAACAATCAGTATGTAAATTTAAATAGTAAACAAATGACTACATATGGCTTATAGATTTCTTATATTTGAATGTTATATAAAACAAACATGGCCATAAAAATTGTTTTGATGACTTTTTGCTAAGTTACGGTTGGATTACCGACCATTGATCAAAAACCGCAAGACTGTACAGCCCTTAGACAATATCATCATCATCATTTATTTTTATAGCGCCAACATATTCCGTAGCGCTTTACAATATCAAAGGACAGAAAAACTTTGTGAGCCTAATTCATTAAGAAGCGTAAATGTCGATACATGCCGTATTTCGTGTAAAATCGCAATGCCCAGAACCGGATCCTACACCAGAGAATGCAGCAACGTGTCCTATTCATTTTCATCTGCAAAGGACCCTTACTATATCTTTTCATGGGCAGAATGAGGAAGGGATGTGCATGGCCATGTGCACATGGTGAATGCACAGTATTGCTGTGCCAAGCTCGAGCGCACGGAGCAGCATCTGATTAAAGTTTTGAGCATCTCTAATGTACATATTTTTCAGTCGTATCACTTGCACCAGTCACAGGTTGGGTGTAAGTGCCGATTACTACTATGACGGATGTGTATGCAAGTTAGAACATGTGTTTGTAATCTGGAGCCACTCTAAAAATGCATTTTACGTACAGTAGACATTAATAACATCCTAATAAATGTATCCTATGGGGGAAAAATAAAAAAAAACTTTTTTATTATTAATGACTATATTATTAACAGGTGGATATCACAGAATAGTTTTTTTTCAAACTTTTCTGTGTGTTCCTTTTATTCCACATATGTATTGGAAGTGTCGTGCAGTGTATTTATTATTAGAATTTCTGCCACATAAGCTACAGCTTTTAATGAAGGGATAAACATACAGCATACTGACTGACCTATCAAAGTATGAACACTTCGGAACTGATTCATTAAGGAAAGTAAAGCATAAAAAAGAAGTAAACTTTGCACCTTGGCAAAACCATGTTGCATTGGATGGGGAGGTAAATTTAAAATGTGATGGCAGAGTTATAGCTGGGGTAGGTCATGTCTTAGCTCAACTTTAAATATCAGTGTAAACACAAAGCTATCAAGTATTTGTGTGCTACAACAGCCAGTATTTATCTTATGTACAAAATAATAAACTGATTTGCATCCCTTGCATTGTAACATGGGGCCTGATTCATTGTGATCTTATCTTGGGCAAAAGTTAAGATGCTTATTTTAAGAAGAAACAGATAAGAGTGAAGTTAAGATGGATTTTCATCTTAACTTAAGAAATTCTTCACTTATGCAATGGATTTTGCTTCTTATCTCCCTTTTCTGGGCATGCACAGAATGGATTTGGTTAAGATAAGCAAAAAACATCAGATAAGATCACTAATGAATCAGGCCCATGGTTTGTCCAGGAGAAAACTTACTCATTTTTTTTGCCTTACTTTCCTTAATGAATCAAGCCCCTCAAGTATTTCAGGTATATTCTGGTTATAAAGGCTTTGGATTCAATTATTATTCAGTAGTATGATTAATTCCTCTTCAGTATCTGCTTAATAATGGTCCCTTGTGGGGACTACATTTTTAGGATATGTTTGATAGATCTACGGCTCAGATAGAAGTATACGGAAACGAATCAATCATCTTGGTATTCTGACTAATCTTATTTCACCAATTAAATTCCATATCGCACAAGTGTGTTCTGAGTAACCATACAAATGTTAATATTTTGTAGTCATAGTTCACTTTTTTAGTTACTGCCTCTCAATAAAGCAGCAAAACACGTTTTCATTTGATTAATGAATTGATTACATCTTTACCCTAGTATGGCAGAAGGTGGGGAACATACTTGGATATTTTGCTCAAAGGCATCATTTATAAAGAAACAAAAAAATAGCAAATAGAAGACATAATTAACGCATGACTTGCAGTACAGAATAACTGAAGAGAGAAATGTACATTATATCTCTTCCTTGCTGCTTATTTCCTAAGGAGACTCCGCTGTTTGCTTGTGATTCAAATCTAAGTAGAGATTCTTTATCCATTAATCTTCTCAATGTCTCTAGAATGGTTGTGCTATCGAATATGGTACAAGATCATGCAGCATAAAAGCACAGAAAAGATTTTAGATTAAACCCATGAAGAAGTTAATGTGTTTGCAGTTAAGCGTAATAATATAACACAAAATGCTTAATTCCAATGTTAACCTTTAATAACATGACAAAGATGCAGTATTAACTTCTAAAAAGAATTTTTTAACCTCCTGTGAAAATATCAGGGTTATGTTTAGCTCTTTTGTCTGTTCAGTGCTAGCTGGTCAGCCTGAAGGCTGACTTAGTGTACCTGGTACCTCTACGAGTTCAGAATCTCTTAGGCAAACAACTCGAAAAGTACAAGTATACTTTATTTTATATATTATTGTGCGATAAGGTAAACAAATAACACAAGTAACAAAACACAGGGAGTTCATTGCACAAAAAAACTACTAAAAAACTTTACCCTAAAGGGTCTATTTTCACCTTTTCCCATAAAGTGACTATCCACCACTGAGTCACACACACATCCACTCCTCTACCAGCTGAGGAGGCAGAAAGTCTGATATCATCCCATTTTTGCAGGTGCACAAAATGACAAGGTCTGTGAAGAATGTGAAGATCTTTGTTTCTGGCAAGGTCGCATACAAGCCCAACATGAACAGAAACTCCTAATCAGAACTGTTTCAAAGCAAAGAATGGCACATCCGATACAGCAACATACGCACTCTATATTGTAAAGTTCATTTTATCGCTACCAATAAACATTGTCCAAAGCGATTATTGTGGTTCCAATGCACAAAGAGATTTAATAGCCAAATATAGCAGGATGACAGCAAAGCAAGATAAAACATAGATAGTAAATTAAATAAAATATAATAATAAACAGTACTGTCACGAACGTGACCTTAGTACCTGCAAGTATTGGCACTACTACACCAGGAGGCGCGGAGTCTAACACGCCGCTGGTGTTCACCAGGGACCCCCGCAAGGAAGTTTGGACTTAGCGGCAACGACGTGCAGGTCGCGGCCCTCCCAGGTAGCTACTTGCGAGATATAGAGAAAAGACGTAGTCAAACAGGCAGGGTCAGGAACCAACCGGGCAGATGAGGTACCGAATCAGAAGACAGAGAATGGTCAGCAGGCCGAGGTCAAACCAGAATATCAGGATGAGACAATGGAGAATCCGAAAGCGAGGTCAGGAAGCCGGGTCAAAACACAGGGAAGCAGTAGTTAATATACAGGGACACTGAGACACTGAGACTAAGGAACCAGTTGCTCTGGCACCCTAATGGTGTCAGAGCAGGTTTTAAATAGGAAGTGAAGCTTCCTCATTGGTGGGCAGGGAATCGGCGGTCAGCTGTTCTGACCGCCGACAGGAACCAGGAGAACGCGTCCCGTTGCTATGGCGACGGGCGCGCCTGCGCACCTCGTCGCCGGAAGAGGCGTCCCCGTTGCTTGGCAACGGGGCGCTCTGCAGACAGACGTCCGTCCCTGCTCGAGGAGGAGACGCAGGGACGGCGTCTGACAAGTACATTATAAACCGAATACATTACGCATGCGTTTCACCTGAGACCAGGTTAAGAAACAGTCATGCTGTCTGTTGTCAGGAAGAGAGAAAAAAAGACACTGGCCCAGGGAGCTTATAAATACTTTCAGTTAATAAAAAAGCAGTGATGATGTCACAATGTACACAAAGATAAAATTAGGTCTTTTTTCATTGGTCCAGGAGTCAGGTCAGTCCAGTACAATGCAAATCATAGGTCAGTTCAAAGGATACCTGATAATCTGGGGGCCAGCTCACTCCAGTAGCTGAGCACATGTGCCTAAGGTAACCGACCTAATCCAGTTTAAACCAACCTATTCGCATTCCAAACACAATATAATTTTGAGCACTATTCCTTTATTTTCCATAACTAGCGATTGCTTTGCCGATAGTAGTGGATTCCTGATGGTAATGTGCAGATCAAAATGACACTAAACATGAGACATTTCCTATATCCTGAGCCCTAGATACCTTTAATATAATATTTATGTATAAATAATCTCTAATACATTTTACTGATAAATAAATGTGGATTGAAACCTTAATAAATGTGTACTATTTAGAAGTGTAAGTGCGAATGCAAATGTATGTGTTATTAATCAGTGTGATTACGTCATTACACTTGACATACTAATCGCAAATGCAGGGTAAAACAATATCAATTTAGCTTACTTCATCCAATTATTTGATTTCCACAATATCTAAACCATTCTCCACCCCTACTATAACTTCAAATAAGCTTAGAAATACTGTCGCAATCCTAGAATGTTTGCGCAGGGTGGGCGATCTAGGAGCGGGGGTAAGCAGCACTGCACCAACCAATTAGGACTAGGTTTGAGTAGGATAATTACAAAAGCCTTACAGAGCATATGTAGCTAACTTCTTCCCTGGGTTTGCAAGGAGAAAAATCTCTTTTCATGCAACATATTATAGCTTCACCTCAAAGATGATTGTCACAAATCACCATACAAGTTGAGTTATCAGACCCTGTTGTTGACGAGAGCATCACCTATAGCAACCCCCTTTCCCATAGAAACTGATATGGTCGCCGGAACTCGGTTGTCCCCAGGACTTATTCTCGAATAATGATAACTCAACTCAGTTAGGTAGGCACCACAAATCACTTGACAGTGGGATGCTGAGCAGAGATACTCCTGGATCAGATTAAGCAGGAACACTGAGTAGCAACAGAATGTAGTACCAACCTCCACCAGTATAACAGATTGGCAGTGTGGAGTAGAGGATGGTGTAGTAACAGCTGTGGCCTGTGAGAGATGGAGCTAGAGAGCAGCACAGTGTCATGGAAAATGCCAGGGCAAGATAGAGCAGTAAAACTGTACTATGAAACACTGCTGACTCAGGTGAGCCTGATGGAGCCGATAGCTGGCACCACGATCCTGCGACTGGGAGGTGATCTCTCAGATGAAAAGACAGAGTCCGAATCCAGGCAGAGGTCAGGGCCATGAGCAAACAAGCAAGGTCAGAATTCAGGCAGAGGTCAGGGTCACGAGCAAACAAGCAAGGTCAGTATCCAGGCAGAGGTATCAATCAGGAAAACTGGCAGACTATTCACAGACACAAGAGCATGGACAAGCAACGTGTGAACGCTATAACCGGCAAAGGCAGAGTGAAGCTCACAAGAATTTAAACCAGTAGTAGCCAATCAGGACAGGTGTTAGAATGAACTGCAGGTGAGAGGAGTTCAGATGATCACAGCCAAGCTGAGAACAACACTGCGGCAGCCAAAAAGAAAACAGCAGTAACCTGCTGTTCCTAACAATGATCATATGTTACTTTTTAGCATCAAAAGGCAGCTCTAAAAATTGTGATTCTAACACTATATAACAATAAATCTGTAACCTTGTAGATATACAATAAACTGTAGCATTGGAACATTTCTACAATTTCTTTAATACAGAGACACAAGGACCTCCTTTGTGCATTTAAGTCAAGAATGTGGTGGTTAAGGTAACACCATTATCTCCTTAGATGAGACAATTTAAATATGATTTCCTGTGTTCTGTGTCTCTATCCAAAAATACCAGTACCTAAATTACAGTTATTGCATTTACAATAATATACTAGGGACACTGTACCAATAATACAATTTTTTTTTTTCCTGTGAAACCTACCTGTCCACAATTTAAAACACTGCAATTATAACATAAAGCACACAGTTATACATTTGCAACATAAGCTATTTAGCAGTGTCTGGTGGGAGGGGCGCAAACTATATTTTAACGGTTCTGCCATGAATCCTGCTTTTGCCACACTCCCCTTAAATAGCTATTGGTGCCTTGGCAACTATCATCTGTGAGAAATTTGTAAGAGGGTAGAATGTTGTGTCTGTTATGTTCATTTTATCTCTACCATTAAACATTGTCCAATGAGATTATTGTGTTTCCAATGCACAAAGAGATTTAATAGCAAAAGACAGCAGGATTCACAGCAAGCCATGCTGAAGCATTAAAGATATAACAATAGACAGGAAAGTATAAAAAACAAATAATTTTTGCTAGCGCATCCTGGGCCCAGGTCCATGTAGTTTGTAGTCAGGCAGATGGAGATTTAACAATGGCCCAGGAGCTTGCTTATATACAGTTTGAATTAACATAAATAGTGATGATGTCACAAATCTGCACAGATAACACTAAGATAGATCTTCATTGGTCCAGGGTTAAAGATGTTCCAGTTGTCTGTTGTTCGTAGGTCAGTTCATTTGATCGTTTCCAAGGGTGGGGGGCAACTCACTCCAACTGTTGCCTATGTATCATCCCGCCGAATAACCAGTTTAAACTGACCAATAAACAAAGTACTTTGGAATATTAATCTAATTTTGCTCATAACTTGTGACCGCCAGATACAATCACTACTCTATTGAAACCTGGTTAATGCTGGTGAAATAAGCTTTAATATGATACCAAACTCTTTACTTTTTAGAGGACCTGAACCATAAATACCTTAAATTTAAGGTTTATGTGCTGCCCTTTGAAGGGTGTACTGCTGCAAATGTGGGCCTTGAAGTGTATCAGGTTGCCCATCAATATTTTACACAGATTGACACATTACCTAAGATTAAATTAAAATTAGAAACTAAATATAATTGTAAATACATAACCGGCTTATGTATTAAATTACTGCATATTGTTACTAAACATATTATTATGCACTTTTATAGCTGTCATGACAAGGTTATGAACTAGTTTTTAGCAATATCATTTTCCACAATGAATATTATTCGAGATAATGGAGTTATATGACAAGTTGTAGCAATTGTAGCTCAGAACAAATATTACAGTGGGATGATGTATGGGGCAAATTTTTAACATATGATTTCAATTGTTCTCTGTTTTGTCAGTTAGGCCACTAGGTCATAACTGACTCGTCTCTTACAGACAGATAAACCGCATGAACCATAAATGCAGTTTAAAAGAGCAAGACAAAGATGTTTTGATGTTATTAAAGGCGATCAAATTTCATGTAACTAGCTAACTATATATATATATATATATATATATGTAGCAAAATTATGAGCAAAAAATGTATATGAGCAAAATTAGATTAATATTCAAAAGTACTTTGTTTATTGGTCAGTTTAAACTGGTTATTCGGAGGGACGATACATAGGCAACAGTCGGAGTGAGTTGCCCCCCACCCTTGGAAAAGATCAAATGAACTGACCTACGAACAACAGAGAACTGGGCAGCACGGTGGCGTAGTGGTAGCACTTCTGCCTCACAGCACTGGGGCATGAGTTCAATTCCCGACCATGGCCCTATCTGTGTGGAGTTTGTATGTTCTCCCTGTGTTTGCGTGGGTTTCCTCCGGGTGCTCCGGTTTCCTCCCACACTCCAAAAACATCAAAAGTGACCCTAGTCTCTACTTGTCTGTCTGTCTCCCTCTCTGTCTGTCTGTATGTGTGTGTCTATATTAGGGAATTTAGACTGTAAGCTCCAATGGGACAGGGACAGATGTGAGTGAGTTCTCTGTACAGCGCTGCGGAATCAGTGGCGCTATATAAATACATGGTGATAATGATATATATATATTGTAACAAAAGGAGGCATTTAGCTGGCAATATGCAGAGAAAGCAGGGAAATAGAGTAAAACATTTGTGCAGTAATGCACTTAGATTGAATGTAAAGACTTATCTATGAAAAGCAATAGTTTAAGTTTGGTTAACTTACATGATTTGAAATCCTTCCTCTCAGCAAATAGACAGGGTGTGTCTGTTAGTGCAAACAGAGCCAGTGATGGGCTTTTCTTTTAAAGAGAAGGTGGGTGTGTCACCTGTCCATCAAGCTAAGGCTGGGGGAGGTGTATCGGGTATAAAAAGCTTGTTTGTATCATTTGTGTACTGAGACCAACGCTGGGGAAGCTGGCTGGTCTTGAGAGAGCTGAGCAATGTCTAGCTAGCGTTTAGGGTCTCCAGAAAATTTCTGTGAAATCTGTACGGTGTCAAAACATTTACCATCCTGACAATAAAACTACATAAAAAGGAAGAAGTTGTTCGCATGTGCTTCAACAGTAGCGGGCTCTTGCCACAATATATATAATTTATTTGCTAATAAAGTAAATACGAGCTACTATTTTTTAAGATTAGAGTCATTACTTCTTGGCTGCTGACAGTGACAATGCCGACAGTCATATTGGCGGCACTAAAATGGCAATGCAAGCAAGTCCACCAGCCAGCAATGAACAGTGAAAAGAAAATGTAAAAAAAAGAATAAAAATCTCATATTAACCATAGTCCTGCCAGCATAGTGCAGCTCGGAGGAAAAATGGGGGGGAGGGGTGCATAAGCAATGTGAGGTCCCCCAATTTTCTTCCTATGCTTAACCAGCCAGGGCTGGTGACACCATAGCAGGCAAAACAAACAGCAAGTGTTCCTCCTGCCATGATGACAACTGCCCCAGGCTGGTCAGCAAGGGGCTTGATTCCCTAGGGAACTGGGGTCTGCAAAAAAAAATGATGCGGGACCCCTTCCTAGGGGTTCCTAGCCCCCTGCTGACACCACAGGGCACTTCCCACACCCCTGGGTGCTGAGTGTGGGGTAACGAAAGAGTTAAATTTAAATTTAAATCCTAATGCTGAAAGCCTAGGTTTGGCCGGAGTAAAAGTGAGGGGACAAACAGCGTGGGGCCCCCTTAATTTTCCTCTAACCAAACCAAGGCTTAGCAAGCCGGGGCTGGTGGTGCCATAGCAGGGCAACAGGCAGCAGGGGTCACTGTGCCATGATGACATCAACCCCAGGTTGGTCAGCACGGGGCTGGATTCCCTAAGGAGAGGGGTCCGCAAAAAAATGCCAGTGCTCCCTCTCTAGGAATACCCCATATTGACTGCACTAGGGCTCTTCCCTGAGCAGTGGGAGCGGGTTAATAAAGTGTGTGTAAAACAAGAAAAAATGTGTAAAACATTATTTTAGTTTGTGGAACTACAAGTTCCAGCCAGCCCGGGCTGCCATTAACAGTTTGGGCATGCTGTTGCTAATAGAACAACAAGCACCAGGATAACCATGGCAGCCAGGGCATGTTGGCACTTAGATAACGACAAGTGCCACCATGTCCTGACACCCAGGTCCTGATTCTGATGTCGTTATCAAGAATGCTTTTTTCCATGCTGGCTGGAACTTGTAGCTTTATTTTGCAGACCCCACTCCCCAGGGAGTTCAGTCTGTGCTGACCAGCTTGGGGTTGGCTGTCATCATGGCAAGGGGCCTTCCTGCTGTAAGTTCCCCATCCAACCCCTGGCTGGTCAGTATGGGGTAAATATGAGTTGGGAGGGAGGGATAGGCTTTTTTTTGTTTTCTGAACTATTTTTTTTTTGTTTTTGTTCACTGTTTATTGCTGGCGGGGGCTGCCGGACCCTCTTGTATTGCCCCTTTAATGTCGGCAGCATGACTGTCGGCATTTTCACTGTCGGCAGTCACACTAACAGTATTTTTTCCATGTCGGGATTTCTTAGGTATTTAACCTGCCCGTATTTCTTCCCTGTCAGTATGTACAACGTTAGGTATTTGCTTCTTGTCTGTATTTTGATTGTCAGAATTTTCTTTTCAGTCATACTTACGTCAGTATTATCACCATCGGTAGGTAATATGACCACCAAGCACAAATATCCTATTAATGAAAATTACTGCTTTCCACCATTCCTGCGGTTTTTGTTATTTTACGCAATTTAAAAGTCCTCCGTTGCTTCAAAATAATGTAAATGCCTTAATATACAAACAGTTTTCACCCTTACCAGCTTGTTAAATTATCTTGGCATGGCCAGAATCTGTCCATATCGACCTTTGCTCTGCAAAATCTACTTTTTCATATTTTGTCCCAAATATCCATGCACTGCATCAGTGGAATATTTATATTACTCCTTTATTGATTACCTTTATTTAACCGTATCCCACTCTCTTTACATTCACTTAGTAAAAATTAATTTCTGCATATAGATCCATGCTAAATGCTCAAATTAGTAGAATAGTTTATCTGTTTTTTTTTTGCTATCTGCAGTTTACATACTGTGAGTGAAATGCTGTGTATAGAGAATGATGAGAGATTTTCTTCCTTTTTCTTTGCATTTGATCTCACGAACAGAAGGAAAAATAATGTCAACTGCTCTTTAAGGCAGAATTATTTGATGATAATGTGAATAATGTTTAGTCTCTCAAAACATTATTTTTGATGTGCACAGATGCAGCCTTCTCAGAATCACAGAGATATAACACATTTGTTTTTGACAGCTGTTATGAAGAAATAAATTGTAAATTGTGCAAGTAAATATATTTCTTACCAACGTTTGAAATAAAAAAAACTAGGACACACATGTGGCCTCTAGTTGTCTCAGGTCAAAAAATTCCCATACTTCCTTTTAAGTCTCAAATAATGTGAAACAATAACCTATCCTTGATATCCCGTTAATTTACATTCATGAAGAGACCGCGAAGAGTCCGATATTATCCCAAGTTTTGCAGAACTCTCACCCCAGTACAAAAAAATGAAAGAAAATAAAAACTTGTGTTCTGGTAAATTTGAAATGGGCATCTGTGGATGATACAAATGTCTGCTTATGTGGATTATTATACAATTCATACCTCCCGACCGTACTGATTTTGGTGGGACAACCCGATTCACGGGCTGCAGAAGGGGTGGAGATTGACCAAAATAGTTTTACACAAATTTGCATGTTTATGGGCTGGGTTTGTGCGGGACAGGGGCTAGGCTTTTTTTATGCCAATTTTGTGATTCTAAATGTTGGGAGGTATGCAATGACTTTTTCTTTACTAATTTTATTTAAACAAGCCTTGTGATTATAGACTTTAGTCTATAACCACAAGTTCTTTTCTTTTTTTTGTCCTTGGGTCATCTGAAGTGAGATATATGAAGTGTCTTTTTGTGCTTATCACACATGGGGTTAAAGTTCCTAAAACTTATAAAAGGGAGGTGTTACCCAATAGCAACCAGACTCTAGCTATTATTTTCTATAATGTACTAGATAATGGAAATTTAGAATTGTATTGGTTGCATTGGGCAATACCTCCACTTTTCCATTTATTTTATTTTTTTTTAGAAGTTTTATTAAATCTACCCCTGATGTTCAAAGTTTTGGAAATTTCCCTTCCAATTATTTTGCTATGGAGTCAATCAATTTCAGTGAAACCTAAGTGGAGCAAGAGTATATTTTCCTATTTGTTTTGTATACCCCATGCATGGGAAGAGTTCCTGCTAGTTTGATTACTTTTAAAATGTAAGCAGAACTTGTAAAAATCTACACATTTGCTTACAGTTTTGCCAGATTATAAATCGACTTACAAGATAATTCCATGGTACTTGATTTTTGTGACAGTCCCCACATTTTCTCGCAAAATGTTTTATTATTTTGATGTTAACTAAATTAAATCTTCCTGTGAAGAAGAAGATACAGTAATTTAACAATCTGTAAATAAGGTAAGGGAAAAGCAAAGAAAATGATACAAGATGCTCATCAGATACTGTGACATGGTGGAATGGTTATGTAGAATGTAATTATCTTTGCTCACTTTGCAGTCAGAAGGTATACATCTGAGGATAGCACTATACTGAGTAGAAAATGCTTGCTCTCAAAGTATTAATTCAGTGTCTACAAAAATAAACTTGAAAGACAAGTTCAGTTAGAAGCCATGTTTATAATCTGTTACTTATTAAACAGAGGAATATTATTGGATGGGATGAGTAACCAACAACTGGATTAGTAAAATTTATTTTACTGAATTAAAAATATTTTAAACAATCTACCACTAAGTCATCTGGTCGGAGCAGACTTTGTAAAACTGTCAGTAAAGTTTCTTGTATTTCAATCATTATGGTTTTAAAGGGTACATAATATATTGTGCTATTTCCCTGAGAGGCTGCTATTGCTCTCTGTTAGCACAAGGATCCAATGGTGAGGCAACTATGTTAATATGTTATTGACCATGTCGTGAACATAGAGAGCTTACAGTTATTTATAAGTGATAAGTCATAACTGCAGGGTTAATATGTTATAGCAAATTAATCCATTGATAAGTTTAGCTAAAGTGTAAAATGTGAAAACAGAGAGTCTGATGTAAATGTATTTGATGCCTTTGCACATCCATGTGTGAGAAGATAACCATGTCACCTGTAGCAGCTTCAAAGTGCTCTTCAATAGTTACTAAGATATATAATCAAGAAGTAGCTAGAGGGGCTTATCCCTGACAGACCATTTAATATCTACCTTTATATATTACTCACAAAATGCATTATGATCCCTATTTTTATGATGGGCAAATAAACACATTACCAATATCCAGGGGTTTCATTAATTCTATTGCTACATGGCACCAGAAGTGCTAACCACTGAGCCACCATGCTGCCCCACTATCCACTTACAGTGCTAACAGGTACACTGTAATCTTATCACATACTACCAATGTACTATTTGCCCATTTCTAGCCATCTGTATACCAAAGACATATGATTATATTCCATTCAGAATCCACCTCATTACTGACCAAACTTCATCAAATTATGTAATCTTACCAAGGTACCAGCCAAACCAGGCCTCCATGATGCCTTATACTGCATCTCCTATGTAATCCATAAATACTTGCTTGTCCATGGAGTCTTCATATAGATGTGTGTGAGTAAGAGAAGAGGGCCTAGCCTTGTGTGTTTGTGGTTTTTAACAGATTTCTTAGGGGGAGGAGAAAACCATTTCACAGGGGCTGGCTCACAGTATTTGAAATGTATATGTAGGTAGGTAGCTTCACAGGCCTGAATCATTAAGGAAAGTAAGTAAAAAAAAAAATAGTATGGTTTCTCCTGGACAAAACCATGTTACAATGCAAGGGGTGCAAATTGTTTTTTAATTTTGCATATAAGTTCCTGGCTGTTTTTTCATGTAGCACACAAATATATGATAGCTTTATTTGTACACTGAAATTTAAAGTTGATCTAGGACATGCCCTACCCCGACTATAAATCTGCCATCACATTTTAAATTTAGCTCCCCCCTCAATGCAACATGGTTTTGCCAAGTTGCAAAGTTACTTCTTTCTTTTGTGTTACTTTCCTTAATGAATCAAGCTCCTCAATTCTGAAGAGAGTTATAAAGTCTAAGATGCAGTTGACGGACAACTTAAAGATGCCTTTCACCACTCCATTCTCTTTAGGTGACTATATCTGTGGTGATGACCATGGTCTGATTTATTGCGAAGAGTCTAGTTTCGGTAAAAACTCGCAGTTGGAATGGAAAGCACAAGCAGTATTTAAAGTTTTGCTGTGGCAGTAATCTGGTTAGTATATGCAGTTCTCGCCATTTCTAAATTGTGATCGGTGACAGCTGGAACAGTTGAATAGAGACATTTTTTATAATCTACTAATGGAGCATTTCGTGTAGTCTTCATTTTCTGTTCCTTTGCCCTACAATAGTGTAAAATTCTTTTTAAGTTTTCTGAGGAGGGTCTAGGCTATAAAGCTATGTGAGCTCTATCTATTTCTAGATCAAAGTCTGAAAGCCCTGTAGAAAATTGTGTAAACAGACCATTCAGACACCATGGAAGCGCAACATTACCTATTGTCTCCAGAATGTATTCCACTCTGGTATATTCACTCTGAACGATTCAAGGTTGAACTTTATAGTGAAGATAACTTTTCCAATTCGTCTTGGGAAAGACATAAGTCATCATTTTACATACCAATGCATTGATACTATTTCCCACTGAGGTGATTTCCAACTTGAAATCATCAACTGTTTTTTTTAATGTTTAGTTGGAAAGTATGTTTAATATCCTTCAAAATGTTGGAAATTGCCAGATGGTCAGGAGGACTTGCTGAGTCTCTGGTGCTGGAGGACTAGGTTGGTAGTGGATTTCTCTTTCATTTAAAATAACTGTGAGGCTTCAACATGTGTTTTTATTTACTGCATAGAGACATTTCAGCGCAGATGATATAGTCAAATATGATGATAGAGAAAAACACAATGTATATTTATTGCCTTTTAACAGAAGAAAGTTAAGGGTATATAGTTCAGTAGCCCAGCATAGTTTTGTGAAATATATAATTCCCAGAATGACACAGAAGAAATAGGCTCATATGGGGTCAGAACTACTATTTATATTTCTTAACAGTAACAGATTAGTAACCATCGGCATTTGGAGCTGGTGGAAGGCAGGTGGCTACCTAGTGCAGTAGCCACTATTAGTCAATCTAAGAACTACTAATAAAATAAGAATGTGGTTCCATTCAAAACATTTAGTCCTATGCAAGGATTTATTTCAAGGATATGTGATGTATAAGTGACCTCCCTATTAAAGGGTCTTATTTTCAATGAACTTTATTAACAAATTAAATTAAAAATAAGTGACAATGAAAATAAATAAAAATAGAGTAAATTCCTGCTTTAGAATTTTCCTTTTGTAAAATTGATATATAAAGTTTATATGAATGGCATCGCACAGCCAATTCTACACATGCTACTTTTTTTTATCCTCCACAATTGTTTTCCCCATTGCAAATTCATTAAGAAATGTATGACATCAAAACATTACCAGTTAATTTAGTTCTGCTTGTATGGCCACCTAGCCATGAGCCTTTGATCAGTATTTTTATGGTTCACTCAAATGCCATTGGCTACAAAATTAAAAGTCTAACAAACAATAACATTTGAACCACTCTTATTTATTTTGCATTCCTTTTTCATCTTAAAATTCGACCCTCATATACAGATGGTGCACGATTATCATGGAACACACTGATCCCTCTACCTACTTATTCATCTTTGTAACGGAACATTGGGGCTGCATATATTTCAATGTCATTAATTTACATTTAGACTTTTTAAAATAAATAATTTAATTATTTGTGCTTCCCATATAAAATGCGTACAGATGGAGCAAAATACTTATTTATCAAGAGTACCAAATTATGATGTAGTGATGAAATTGTGTGTGTAAAGATGCTCTGCAGGCTCAAGCTAAATTGGGAAATCTTCCAAATATGTGAAATCGATACCCATTGTGGCTCAGCATAACATTGTGTCTTGCAAATGAAACAAGACTGTCTAATGCTGAATAGCAAGGAGCTAGGAGCTTATGTTGCTATGTAGATGCAGGGTGAAGCAAAGGTCAGCCTTTGCAGTGAGTCAGAGCTGGAAGGAGAGACAGGAAGAAAGGAGAGGTCAGGCAGTGAGAGGTGCTGAGAGAGAAACGTGTGTGAAGCAGTAGGGAAAAGAGAAAGGTCTGAAAGAAGCATTGCTGGCAAAACAGGGTGGGCCAGAAACAGGGAGAGTTTAGAGCCATCAAAAGAGTTGCTTGGTGTAAAGATACAGAGGAACATCTTGTAGCTGGATCCCTGCAGAAAATCAGCTATTAAGCAGTCTGAGGGAGATTACATAGCAAAGCGAGACTATGTGTGGAGAGGGAGACTTGTGTGTTAGCAGACAGCTAGCAAGATCAGGATTCCAGGTAGTCCATGACCCAAAAGTGGCTGAGACCTTCATCCAGAAGGAGAGATATAAGTAATAATACACCAAACCCTGTGACACCATTATTACTGTAATAAGAAAATAACACTATATCTCTACTTTCACAATCTAGACCTCTTACATTAACATATACATATATCAGAGACTGTGTAGCTGTCAGAGATACAGAGATATTTCAAGTATTAGAGATCTAATGCAAGTTACCAACATTTCTATAAGTGCACCAACTTTGACTTGTTATTCATACATACTCTTTAATATTGCCAGGACTATGATTATTGTGTTAAATCATTATTTAATTCATTATGTTTTGCACAATTTGTGTTAGAGAGTTGTGGGAGCGTTTGGGCACCAGCAAATGCACGTCTGGAGGCCATCTTGTTTATTTGTCATTACTGTTCACTTTACTGTTGCTTTTGATTATTATCTTCACAGTTGTCCCACTTACCCAGTCCAGAATCTATTTGAATCTGCCCTACAAATTTACTTCCCCTAAACTAAACAACCAGTTTATTGTTTGCAACCTAAGTGTGTCGACCATTATTATTCAGTGGGTTAGTGTGATCGGGTGCAAGGGGCTCTCCGAGTCAACCCCTGGTGGATTCAGTCATAGTCCAAATCCCACTATACTGTGTAGAAGACTCGGGTGGAGACACTGAAGAGAGAGAGAGACAACAGTTAAGCTGGGTGCACACTACACAGTTTTCATCCAATAATCAGCTAAATCAGCCAGCATATGACCGCTCGTTCAAAAGTCGGGTCAGTGTGTGCAGTGACACGATGGTCGAAAGTCTGCCAAAATGGACGATTGTCGCCTCATTTGGTTGGTCACACCGTTTAATATTTTCGTTCCAATCTCGTTTCCGTTGTGTAGTGTGTATAAACTTCCGACCGATCCACAACAGTGAGTACGAAATTACAGTCATTGCTCACGAAAACATGGCTGTAAAAAGTCACTAAAAGGACGTCCGCTATTCCCTTTATCGTCCTAAACAAGGCTAGTGTGTATGCAGTCCATGGACCGAGCGATCAGACCATCGATCGCATGTAAAGTCGCTCGGCATAAAAAGTTGGTTGCAATTTCTGTAGTGTGTACCCAGCTTAAACCACCCCTTTCAGTGTGCTAAGGAAAGGGGTGTTAAACTTATAAAGTTATATTTTGTGTATTATAGAGTGAAAATAAAGCCATAAACCTAAGTTATATAAATGTGGCAAATTAAACAATACATTTATAACATTGATCAAAAAAAATCAAGCACAGTGATTATGCAAACTCCAATATAGAAAGAGCTGAAACTGTGCAAGAATATAATAAAATATTTTGCAGCTAAGTATATTAAATACACATTGATTTTGTATTATAAACTTGAAGTCTAACAAAGAAAAAACAGCAGATATATTAGAAAAATGGTCCTTTATGTAGAAGCATCTCTTGTATCTGTAATTTTCCTTTAATCTGTCACATCACTTTAATGTCATACCTTCTAGCGTGATTCGAAATAAAGCCTGTAAGAATGAAATCATTCATTTTTGTGGCTCTTTGCCTTAGAACACTGCCTCACTGCCGCATTTACATTATCCTTTCCTGATGTTCTTCTCATTGAAATGCTGAACCTCACACAGGATGATAAAACTGACAGATGTCCTGATTGAATCTTAGCGCTGATATTATTTTCTGTCCGTTAATCCAGTGATTCTTTTAGAACACAAAAGAATGTGCTTTAGCAAAAGAGACTTGCCTAAGGATGATCGATTCATACCCTTGAAATACATTTTAACAAAATGCACTTAAATCCGCGCATTAAATAAAACATAGCAAATTCTATAACTGCTACATTTCTAAGTAGTTTGGAATTAGTGCTTGCTCCAATGAGATATACAGTGACAGCCAACCGTGATTGACTTTTCCAAAAGGAATTGAATACATATTTCACCCTAATTCAAAATGTCAATCAATGTAAAGACTCTGTTATAAAAAAAAAGCAAAATACTATCAGCACACTCATCTCCAGACAGTTTCAGTGAATTGTAGAGCAATATGCACAGTTTAAGAACAGCGGGTATGAATTTTACTAAATACATTATTATAAGAGATTCATTGCATGACTTTAATACCAAGCCAGGAACTTCTGTGCAAACTGGATACAAAACTACAAATAACTCAAATATAGAACAAGTACAACATATAATCAAAATCTATCTATCTATCTATCTATCTAATATGAAAATGGCAAAAGACAAACAACATAGAGAGTATGAATAAGAACACAGTTTTGAAAAAATAAAGGTAGAACCAGGAAAAAACAAAAGTGTTTTAAAATGAGTGGGTTTGGGAGAATGTTTGTACATTGTGTGGCTAATTGTGTATTGTACATAGACCCTCACAAAATGTTCAAACTTTACAACATGTACTTTTTATAGCCCTGTTCCATAATTATAGGGTGTCAAAAGAATTAGGATGTAGACTCCTAGAGAAGGAGTGAATGGTAAAACTGGACTTATTCTTGGGGCTAGATTTACTATCAGGCGTGTTTGTAAACCCGCCGACTTTCGGCGGGTTTGGCGGCGGTTTAGCCATCGCCGGATTTACTAAGGCTAAACCCGCCGTCCAAACGGCCAGAAATGATGTTTTCAAACCCGCCTCTGTATAAAGCGCCATGACGGTTTCAACAATGTTCAACATACAAACAGCCGGATTTACTATTAGGGGGTTTATAAAGCCGACGGAAAACCGCCATTCAATAGACCAAAATGAAAGCGCTGCTTGTGAGCAGCGAGATTGTTCAAACAGTGTGCTGTTTCAGGTATTTAGTCAATCAGAACATAAGAGAAAGCACCTTTTGATATTTTAATCATTTGGAAAATCATTATTTATTGCTAAAGGGACAAAATAAATGTAATAATAATTTATAAAATAATTTTTTTTTATATTTTTTTTTTAAAGGGACACTGTTATAGCATTATATTTTGTAGAAAATGTGAATATATAATATTAATAACTGATTGTTAATGGTGGATATAATTATTTATGTTGCACAATTTGTCATGACATATTGTCCAAATAATGTAATAATTAAATAATTTTATCCCCTTTATATAATGAAAATTTTTTATTCCCTCATAAGATAATATTTTATTCATTTTGCCCCTTAATCAATAAATAATGATTGCCAACATAATTTAAATGTCAATGGTACTTTCTCTAATGTTCTGAATGGCAAAATAGTTCAAACAGCATATTTAAGCTATCAAGCCATTCTGAAGCAGGTATTAAAACTGTCCTGTCCTGTCTTTTGGCTGGCGGTTTTGTGGCGGTTTCATCCAAACCGCCGGCGGTTTGAACAAAACCGCCGGCGGTTTAGCTTTTTCAATCCGCCACACATCGCCAGTCATTTTAAATTAAAGCCTCAATTCGCCCTATAGTAAATCCGGCTGTTTGCAATGCAAACACGCCGGAAAACCGCCGCGATGCATGGCGGTTTGAAGCCGCCATGCATCACGCCTGATAGTAAATCTAGCCCTTGGTGTATTCTCTGAGCACAAAAGAGGTAAGGGACCTTTTGAAATTCCTTTTCGGAGTTTTACACATGCAATTCCCTCTTAATGCCAAAACCAACTATATCTGACAGTTATTTGTCTTTACTGTCTAGATTCACATTGAGATACAAATTTATAAAGTTATATTTCTTCTAGAAATTGTTGGTATTGTATTAGTCTTTTTAGGATATTGTTGTTATGTAGGATAGTGCAGTCTGACTGCAGAACCGAATTAAGATCCCAAAGGGCCTTAGATAAGATATTGGTTTGGGGCCACCCTCCTCCAATAAGTTTATACCACTCTATTTACTTACCCTATACACATCTGATCACAATACACATATTACACTGATATCACACACCTGATACAATTTGGTCAATCTATATAGGTGTATTGACTGTTCTGAGGTTAAATTCAAGACATGGACTGCCCAGGGCATAGCTCCTGAAACATTATCCAATGAGATTAGCCTTCACATCAGGTATAACTGTTAATTATAGTTCAGAGTCAGTGGTCAGAAGGTAGGTTCAATATTATAGCCAGTCAAACCAGGAAATCCACAACAGTGGAGGGAAACAGGAGTCAAACAGTACAGATTAGACTTCACTGAAGGTAAGACATACCTCCCAAGATTATTGATTTTAAATTTGGTATGCAGTGAGCCTTGCGTCACGAATTGCACAAGAACAGGGGCATAGTGATGCTAGACAGGGCAATGCCACGTCACATTGAGTCCATGTCCAGCACTTTGGATGTACTGAACCACACCAAGCCCCTTTCTCCTCCAATAAAACACCACTTTAGAGCCACATATACTTGCCACTGGTACATGCAGCACTGAATGGTCACCAGCCACAACATCTCCCAACTGTCGTGGAATCAAGACAGAGTCTTGATAATCGTGTCTGTGGTATAGTCACTTCAAATTACTACTCTCCCACCTAAATTGAGACATTTGGGAGGTATGGAAAAGGCTGAGGGAAAATCCAGGATATTCACAAAAACCTCTGCTTTGCCGGGCCCGTAGCTGCCACACATGCTGCACCCAATATAGTTCTCCTGCACCTGGATTTATCCTTCTTGTTCCCCCAGTAATACTTTCACCTTCATTAAGCAATCTATATTGAAATCATCAATTGAGATATTGTAAGAATCAAACAAGTAAAAATAAACTGCCATTAATAGGCATGTGAGCCTCCCACGTTCTTACATAGTATGGCTTACAGACATGTAAGTATTTAAGAAATAGGAAAGCAACATTAAAGTTTCCCCCAGAATGTACCTTTAAATTGGTCAGATTAAAAATTCTATGCAGAGTAATTAGGAAAAACAGGCTTCAAATATCTGATTCTCACTGGAAAGCTTATTTTGATTGGGAACAGACAAAATTAAGATATCTAAAATCATCCCATCTCATATTGGAGTGAAAGAAACATTTAAGTAGGGATAAGAAAACTTAATGAGTACCAGTCAAAAACGGCTCTCTGTTTGCATTTATATCATGCTGGTAGGCCCAGTATTATAGGGAGCTGTGACAAAACAAGCTTGATATCCCCTCAACCAGCCTGTCCCTCGTTTCTCGCAAAATGTTTAGTTTTCAAATATGTACTTTTTATAGTCCTGTTTATGTTCCCCAGCTCACCAGAGTACAAATGCAGTGTCTAATTATATGTGGATAAGGGGACATTGTAGCTCATTGTATATATGTATATTGTTTATTGTATATTGTTGATATTGCAGTGAAGCTGTTATTCATTGTTCTTAAAATGAACCCAGATGGGTTATGGGTAAGGATCAAGTTCCAGGACACAGGTGAGGGGATGACTGCTATCCTTTATTTGGAGGTGGAGAAGGCCGATTAGCATCCTATGTCCTTCACAGGACTAGTCCAGACATTTTGTCTGCAATCCAGCAGGGGAGCCTCTGTGGAAGCACAACTCACCTCCACTCCCCCATCCAACCCCCTGGTCCAGCAACTACCAATGTTTAAGAGGTATAGAGCCAGGGATCTGCCTAGGGAGGGGAAAGCACTGAGAGATATGTGAGTATCAGGATCCTCTTATTTAGGAAATGCTGATTTGTTTGGTCAGCTACATAAAAGGGGTCAGACAGCAGGGGGGCCCAAAACCTGTGCATATACGAGTGTCATCTTAACCTACTGGCTTTTAAACTTCCACCTTCTGAAGTTTCAGTGGTAGTTTTCTTGATTCAAAAATTTGCAAAGATTTGGGGCTAGATTTACTAAGCTGCGGTTTTGAAAAAGTGGGGATGTTGCCTATAGCAACCAATCAGATTCTAGCTTTCATTTATTTAGTACTTTCTACAAAATGACATCTAGAATCTGATTGGTTGCTATAGGCAACATCTCCACTATTTCAAACCCGCAGTTTAGTAAATTTAGCCCTTGGTCTGCTGTCGAAGAAAATCCCTGAAGCTCTTTTTCTTGTTACATATTTTGTGGCTTAGAGAAGGCATCCACTACCCCTCTTTACAACCCGGGGATAAAGTATGGGTTTCTACACAAAATATACACCTACACCTACTTCACATGAAATATGCTCCATGATACATCAAACCATTCATAATATTACAAGTCATTAAGCTTGTGGTTTAGAGGTTGGATCTACCCTTAAATTATGGAGTCCCAAAGTATTCCATATATCCCTTTTGAATCCACTTTTTACTAAATGTTTTTTGTCTATCCCTAGTTCTCATCCAGCTTTTGGTGCACACTAGTCCGATGAATTTGAGGCTAAACACATTTTAGTTTCCTGTACTTCTAAGGGAGAGCTTTAATTTCTTGATGATTGGAAAGGTTAAAGAATGTTGTTTAATAAAATCAGAAATTATTTATGCTACTTGTTATAAATCCTTCATGAAGTGTCCAGTGTCCATCTCTAAAGGGAGGTGCTGCAATGTGCCAGTCAGCTCTCGGCGTCTGGTGTACTTCTGTGACTCCTCCTTACAGTGATGACAGCTGTTCTTCTCCCCGTTGACCTCTCCATTAGAAAGTAAGGATATCCATACTTTCTTTTATAATAAGAAAAATGCTAAAATATTAGAAAATCATTAGCCACACCAATCACCTCCACTTTACATTTCTTAGAAGGTTTAATAAATTTACCTCTAAGTCTATATTGAAATCTTTTGATTTTCTTTTGTTCCACTTTCCACTGAAGCTATCACTTCCGTAGGTGTTTCGAATCAGCCATTCTGTCTCTCATGCTCCATCTGTGAACGTTGAACCTATCTCTGATTGTCTTACTTTCTCACTATTATTTTCTTACAGAATTTCTCCTGTTAACCTTCTAGGAAAAATTTAGGGCTAGATTTACTAAACTACGGGTTTGAAAAAGTGGAGATGTTGCCTATAGCAACCAATCAGATTCTAGTTATCATTTATTTAGTGCATTCTACAAAATGACAGCTAGAATCTGATTGGTTGCTATAGGCAACATCTCCACTTTTTCAAACCTGCAGTTTAGTTAATATATCCCTTGCTGTGCAAACTAGACTGTACTATTTTTGCTCCATGGATGGGCTGTATTTAGATGTACCTTTATCCAGTGAACATGAGGTACAGGGTGTTTGGTTAAACCAACCTATTGTACCTGTACAATAATCATCTGAAATGTAGAAATATATTCTTGCAGCTGTAACGCTTGTTTATGGTCATAACATGCAAATTAAGTGGGTGGAATTCTTACTGCAAACTTTTTGTTGAATATACACAAGCCACTACCTAAGGTCACTCAGTATGCTTTGACTACCCAAACCAGGAAGGTACCAAAAGGACCAAGGTATAATTATTCCTATAATGTTACTTCATAGTATCATACATTCTGTAAAGAAACCAGGTAAAATATTTATATGTTTTTTATATATTTGTACAAGACCTTAGAGCTGTTAAATAAAGCTGGGTTACTGACTACTATTCTGTCCTGTGCATTACTATATATTATTTTTCTGTGGTTGACTTGTGTTCCACTTTATTTTCTGTACCTATTCATCCTGACAGTCAATTCTTATTCGCGTTCACCTATTAGAGACAACAGTATACCTGGACTAGACTGCTTCAATGCTACACCTGAAAGACCCTCACTTTCCTTGCAAATCTTTATTGCAATTGTATTTGACATTGTTTTCAAACAGGTTCGGTTTTTGTTCAGTATGTATATAAGTTATTGCAATGCCCATTATCTTTTGAAGTTTGCAAAGCTGATTCTTTGCATTTTCTTTCTTGCCTTTCTCAGAAGGGATACAAGGCCTCTAGGAGAAAAGATTCACTCTAGTTACATAACGTGTGCTATTTAGAACATGACATTTCAAACAGGCATGACTCTCTCTCTGCTAAAAGAATAGAAGCTATTCTCAAGAACCTTTTATGTATGGTCAAATGTTGCCTCTAGTGGACTTTAGTGATACTTGCCAACTCTCCTGGAATGTCCAGGAGACACCATATATCCAGGTAGGTCTCCCACATCCAGGAAATTCTCACGCATATTGACCCACGCCAACTGTGCCCCGCCCCCTCCCTGTCCAGGATCTCCAGGGGCTCCATAACTCAATGTTGGCAAGTATGACTTTAGTTGTCAAACCACTTCAGCTTTAACCTATATGAATGCCTTAGAACCTCCCCCTTGAGGCACAAAAGTAGATATTTTAACATCCAAACAGTCACTTTCTTCTGTACCTGCTCTGTGTATTTTAGACTATTCTAAACCTTTTGCTCTTTATTGTTATGAAAGGGAAGGTATTTATTTAGGAATAATTACACATATGCATGGAGACAAATACTGCCCTATTGCATATTACAGTACACCCCTTGATACAGTAGTTTCTGATTTTCTGCATTGTCTTAGGACTGATGCTGTTGCTTCTGCTGTTGTGGGATCCTTGTCACCTCTTGTTTCTGGGTTCACCGCACATTAAAACAAATACACATCACATGCCTCATGTCATCATGACCAAATATGAAATAACTTTACTGTCTTCTGAAAACATTACTGTAACCAAGTGTCCAGTATGCTATGCTCTTACATTTATCAGCTGATGGAACATACTTGATCTGTGTGGCATTTGTATGACCCTTCCATGATTGAATGAGATTCCTGAAGGTACAAAACATAGTGGTAGGTAAATTGGCTTCTGATGAAAATAACCCTGTGTGTGTCTGTGTGGTATATAGAATATAGAGAATATAGATTGTATGCTCCACCGGGGCAGGGACTAATGTGAAGGATTAAATATTTTCTGCAACGTGTTTCATAATATCTAGTAAATAACTGTTAATAATAATGCAAAGAGCAATGTTGCTTTCTCTACTCTTAGAGAGAATTTGCTGTTTTTTTAGAGATCGAGACAGCCGCAGGAGTCATAACTGTTGCAGGTGCTCGATCCCTGGTGCAAGATATGTTCTGATGATAATGTTCATTTGCATGGACCTTGGAAATATGTTTAAAAATAAATAAATAAATATATTTGTGCCACTCCACCCAAAAAAGAAGCTAAGGCGAATCTAAGAAGCTAAGGCAAACAGTGTGGCTTCCCCCAAACGTCACTACCAGCACCAGGCTTGGGCTGTTGTCACTGTAGCAGAGAAACTTGCATCATGGAGTCCCCCTTCCATAATGTCAACCAGCCATAGCCCATTCAGAACATGGTTAAAATCCCTATGTGATTGGGGACCACAACAAAAATTTGCATCCACCCTCCCACCCCTTTCCTATGGTAAACCAGCCCTTTACTAAAAGCAATGGGGCTCTTCTCACACCCCTGATGTGATGGCTATATTGTAATAAAATGGTTAAATTATAGACCAAAGAGTTTTATGGCTGGTAGACTAGGTCCAATCAAGCCCTATCATGCCAAAAGTTTTAGAATATGCTGTCACTTGTAGAATCTAGTGTGCCAAGTTGCACGTATATTTAAAAACGCGCAGCTCTACATAAGTAAATAATATGCAATATACATTTTCATCTACATCAGGCCCAACTTTTGAAGATACTTTACTGCATAGATTTAATTACTTTGTATAAACAATGCTGAATGTTGAAAAACAACCATTAAAAGAGTTATCCATTTGTGGGGCTTCTTGTGCTACATGGGGATAGGTTATAGTAAGAGAAATTCGTTCATTTTAATTTTGCAGAAAAGCCAATACATTTAGATGTTATTTGAGTATTAGACATCATAATAAGTAACAACAATCATTTGCAAATTGTTTTGTTATCAGTGAGGGGATATAACTTCCAAACCTGGTGAAAATCACCTTTAAATATTAACATTACTGCTATTGTAGTTCAGGTAGACATTAACTTTTCTAAAAACAATATCTCAAATGTGATCTAAACATATCACAATGGATGAGAGAGAAGCTGTTTCCTTCTGTGAGATTTTGTTTTTCATTCATCTATTCATACATTAAAGCTTCTTAATTAACTGTCTGTAAAGAGGGTTGGACTGGTAGGTTACAGCTTGAAAGCACATCAAAGCGCTCCATGGAAGCATACATTCATTTGTATAGTAATTACAGATAATGGAGACTGGCACATCACTTCAACATTAAACTAGAAAACTAATTTAGAGGTCACCTTCCTTGGAAAGGTCTCTACTAGTCATTAGCTGACTCGAGAAATGTATCTTATACCATTGTTAATTTTGAAGAACTCGATACAAATGACTTATTGACTCAAATGAATTGTGTTATAACGAAATGTATATTAAACTAAATGAGTTATACATTTTAATATGTTTTGCATTGTAAATACAGTAACTGGATAGACAGGTCTAATAATTATTCATTTTAGAGTACATTAATGAATTTTCACATGATCAAATAAGAGAAAATGCAGTCTGTTAACAGTCTGTTAACTGCACTTATAGATTCTTACCAGCAAATTTAACAAATGGTAGTAGATAATATTAAAAAGATGCATATTATGGGCCTCATTTAGAGATAGGTGCAAATCCAGCAAAGGGGAGCAAATTTACCCCCGAAAAAAAAATGGTGTTTACGATGTAAGGGTTGTAAACACAATTTTTGTTTACATGCAGGGAAAATACTGTCTGCTTTTCCATGTAACACACAATCTTTGGGCAACTTTAATTTTGCAATTTTAGAGGTTCCCGTGTCTTAGTGCAGAAGGAGGTGTCGGTATTTTGTGTCTGTCACTCTGTGGCAGTGGTAGTAATGGCGATTGCTTACCTGGATGTTCACCTGTTTAGCTGGGTGGGGTGTTCCTCTTCATTGTTCTTTGGAGTAGAGGACGATGGTTGTTCTCTGTCTTGGATGTTCTTTTTGTTCTGCATCTTGGGTTGGATTTTCTTTAGATATCAGTTGCCGCCTAGTTTTGATGGCGGTTTTATCTAAACTACTTGAGGTTTTGCTGTTTTCAATCCGCCACACATAGCAGTCTCAAACCACCCTATAGTAAATGCGGCAGTTTGGAGTACTAAACTGACGGCGATGTGTGACGATTTAAAACCGCCACCAAACTTGGTTTCTAGTACATTTGCCCCTCAGTCTCTTATATGACTACTTTCTCTTAAGTGCATAAGCTGTGCTTGACCAGTCACCATTGATGTAGCTGCTGCTGCTGCTGATGATGTACCTTTATATACATTTTCTTAAAATGTGATCCTTAGAAAGAATGTAGTTTAATTTAACATTCTTGATGCACTGTTATTATTATATACATTTTACTAATTACTTTTTCATAACACTCTAAATTATGCCATTGTGTATGCTCACATATGGACATTTAGATCTAATTTTTGAGAAAATTATCAGAAATATTCTGACCCTTTCAGAAACCAGTTACAAGATCACCAATGTATTAGGCTATTATAGGAAAGTATTGTATGTGCTGCAAACACAGGGTCCTAGTGTACCTAGAAAAAGTAATACCTAGCTGTCCATACTGTGGAGAGCTGCTTTCAAGCAATGGATCTGAAGGGGTATTGTTCCACAGGGGCTAATAACGAATTTGACGTTTTGGAAAAAAATATAAGATTGGAATAAGTTAGTGGGACAATGAATGAGTGAAATTATTCAATCAAAAAATGACTAAAATGTTCAAAAAATCACAAGTGTACTGTTGGCAGACAGTGAGGTGGTGTGGAAGTGTGGTGGGTAGAATTAAAAAATGGGTAAGTTGTAAGGGATAAAAGAGGAAGAGAAATGAGTGGGGAGAAATAGAAGAGACATTGATAGAGAGGGTTAGGAGAGGTTAATGGAACAGAGAATGAACTGTGGGTGAAGGGAAGAGGGGGCAGATGTAGAAATGTGTACAGGTACATGGGTAATGGGAGTATTTTGGGTTAAAAAGAGCAGATTAATATAATAATTATATTGGTTATGTGGATAGCTAGTGAGTAAATTAGGAATATATATATATTAGCAGTTTATTAGCAGTTGTCAGGATAGCTAAACAGTTTCAGCGATGGTACATCTGTCATATTCAGCAAAAGTATCACAAAATCTCCCTCCACCTACATCTGGCTAAACAATAGTTCCCTGACTAATAGTTGGCCACTTACTGGCACTTGTGGTCCCGCCCACAAATACAGTGTCTTTATCCTCCACCCAAGCCTACAAACAAATCACAGCAAAACAAACCAATTACACCCATGTGGAACACCTGTGTGTGCTAAATGAGGATCCCAGGGAAAATTTAACCATGTCCGCAGCCTGCTGCTGCAGACTAGCTGTGTCTTTACCTATTTCCGTATAGGGGAATATGCCTCTTTGCCACTATATATATATATATATATATATATATATATATGTATGTATGCAAAATGTAAAAATAAACAGTGAAGTGGTAATGAACATGTTTTACCGACAGGTGCCCTGCCAATAAGATGCCTGTCCATGGAGCGTCTCTTTTTTAAAGTCGCTGGCTCACATGCTTGAAACTGACTGATTTGTAAAACAAAATCCATAACAGTGATTGGCTGAGATGCATCACAAAGGAGGTTTGAAGGTCTGATGATTGCACTATGCAGACTAAATGAATACTGGCCACCATGGAACCGTTAATTGCTTTTACCAACATAGAGGTCCTGAATCTGAATATTCCAGCAAGAAAAATCTGCTGAAACTGATTGTACTTTGCCCACTCAGAAAAAAATGCAAAAAACCTGCAGGAGAAACCAATCGAGATTTCTTCCACACCAAAAAAATAAAACACAGGAAAAATGTGTCTCCTCCTTTGCAAGGCTTTCAAGTTAGGGGTTGAATCCTTTGCTAGATTATATTCGCTAAGTATATCTACATAAAACTATATGTAAGCAGAGTTTTGTTACTTTTAACAAATTTTGCTTAAAAAACATGTTAAACAAAAAAACAGAACAAGATATTCTACATATTCTACTAGTGTTCACATTTTTGAGTATTTGAAACACCGGGCTATTATTTGCCTACAAGTGGCCCTAAGTTATAAGCTGATGTGTCCTCAGTGTTATCAAATAGTACTGCAGTGGCTTTTCTATCGGATTGATGTGGTAGTAATGAAATAGTGTATAATGCATCATTTCTTACTATTCTGGCATTTATGCATCAAGAATAGGCAACATTTAGGCTATGTTTTTTTTGTTTGGCATGTGCTTCCTTGCTCTCTTTTAGGTGCGATTATCTATTTTGATCATGCAAAAAAAATATTATAGAGTTTTGAAAGAAACACAAGTACCACTATGTACTAAATATAAAGGTATAAAAGTATATATTTTTAATGTTTCATTACATCTCTCATTTCCATAAATGTTGAGAAAAAGCAGGTTGCAGAGATACCACCACCCCACTGCAGAAATTCCACTACCATCACTAGAGATGCTAGAAATTGACCAGAGATATCCAGGGGCACAAATTGTCAAGGTTTTGCAGTCTGACAGGGATGCAGTGATGCACCAAAACACCCTGGAAATTCAATGGTAGTAAATTGAGAAATAACTTGCAGTGCAATAAAGACAAGAAGAAGGTTTGCCGGTGTTGGGGCAACTTTGTCTCGATTGGAGTCTGCATAAGAAACATTAATTGCTGTCCTGCAGGCACAAAATAATATAATGCAGGTTGAGCACAAAAAATATTGGATCTCAAATTATGCAAGGCCCACAAGAAGTTGGCCATAGTAGCACAACTGGCACAGGTGAGCAAGAGCCAGGTGGGTAACCAAGGGCAAAACTACAGGCCTGGAGGCAAAAGGTAAAATTATCTGCAATATCTAATTTAAATAATAAAAATAAAAAGCTGACCATTATTTGTAGGCAGCATGTATTATGGGGGCAATATCTATTACTTACATGATTGTTAACCAATAGTCTTACACACAATTTTCAGCGCATACCTGAGAACGCCCACAGACAGAGATAATGAAAATGCCCTTTGAGCAGTCCAAAGTTTCTTGATAACTGATCTTGTAGGCCAGTTCTTGCTCTGCGGTGGAAAATAGTAGAGGAGTGTTGAACCACATTGGCTGAGGGTTAACACATTCTTGTGCAATTAAGACAAACCCATTTTGAGACACATTGAATACAAAATAATTGGTTATATCCTATCCTTAATCTGAAAATTATTACTCTGTTTTTATGCGCATATTTGGTAAGCATCTGGGGGGGAGACTAGCCAAAGCTTTGTACATGACCATAACATGTTGTGACCAAGGAGGTCAAATGATTACACTTAAACAATTAGATCAAAGGGAGGAGACTTGTGTATTTGAACCTGACTTTTCAGTTGTTAGGGAAGACTGCTGTTGAGCAAGCAAATAAGTACCATTTGATTTCAAGCAAGAAGTTGTTGGTATCTGATGTATATGGGCTGTCAGTGTTACAAGGTGTCAGAAGTTCTACACTACATTTTACATCTATGTGCTTTTGTGTGCTGGGACTACTTCCATAAATGGAGCAATGTTGTAGCAATGGAGCATTAATACATACAGGTCCTAATAAAGCAAATAGTCGGATACAGACAAAATTGTGTGAATTAGTACATTATAAATGAATAACCATTTGTGTTCAGCTTGCCTCTTTGATAATATTTGCCATATGACTGATTGCCTCATTATGAAGTAGTAATGGGTACTTCCCAGAAAATTGATAGCCATACTATGAATATGGAGAAAGACATCACATGTAACATGTATATTGATGGAATGGTAATGTTTCCCGTTATAAAGCATTGATTAATTTATTACAGGTGGTACAAGGGCTACTTGTGTAGCATTCACTGCCCCTATGAAATGTAGGCTGTGACTTTCCTACTGCCACAGCTACTGTGGTCTGGACACACAGAAATGTAATGCAGTCATAAATTTAGTCAACAGTGTTTTTGCTGTCCGGATGCTTTTCATAGGCTCACGGTCACACTGCACAACCTTCAGAGTTGCATTGATGACCTCAGGTGAGAGACTGAACAATCTTCTCACTTCTAGATCAGGCTTCCCAAAGATATGTGTACCAATGACAGTTATACATGACCTGTGCACATGCTCCCTTTACCTGTGTCATTACTGTTGTTGCTTCTCCTTAAAATACCAATAATATCTGATCAAATGAGACTAAATGACACATGAACACAAAGAACAGAAGAATTCGGTTATGTGTGTGGATTATGCAAACTTTTTCAGGAAAATCATGCTTAAAACACACTCCATATTTATCATTGCGTAATATGTTGGTAAACTATATACAAATAGTACATATATGTATGGCATTCCTAGAGCATGTATGATAAATTTGGCTGTAAAAAACCCTTATTTTCCATTACAAGTAAACTTTAATGGAGGATCAAATGCAATAATATAGATAGACTCTCAAAGACTATTGTTGGTATAATAATAAGCTTTGTAGACACAGCAGAAACAATGTTACGACTCAATCCAGGTAAAACATGCAGAATTTCATAAAATAGAGTAAAAGATATTTGGATAAAAGTAAATTACACAGATATTTCATAACAATGATGCAGCATAATGTGTTTAAAGTGTGGTTATAAAATGCAACAATAACAATGCCAAATTCATATGAAATCTTTTTACCCTTGTTGGACCCCAACATTAAAAAAGGTTCAGGGGCATAACCTAGTTAGGATTGAGGGTGTTACATATTTATTCAGGATCAGGGATATTACGTTTTTATTTAGAAAAAGGGGACAAAAGTGTTATATTTGTTACATTGGCAATACTTGTAGTGTACATTTGTGACACTCCAAGTGCAAGTATGCACTGATACCCAATGGCCAGGGGTACAAGGAAGGGCTCAGTGCTACTTAACTTTAGACTGCTACTCTCCAGATGTGGGAGTTTGATCATTTTTTCAGGCCCCCTCCTTGAGACAAAGCCCAATTCTGAGTAGACTGGGTTTGAGAAGATTTGGGAGGGCAGTTTTTTTTTTTACTTTTATTTATTCATTTTAACACTTTCTGACAGGCAATGTAGCTCAAATAGCATGCAGTTTGAGCTATTTCACTTGTCAGAACCACATATTTCTTGTTTTATACTATTAAGCAGCCTTTTGTCATGTGGTTTGGCATTCCCTCGCTTAATACATTGGACGGTTTGTATTTCATAAAGGTCTCCAAAGTGCAAGATCTAGTGGTTTTCATTCATGTGTTTTGATGTGTGGTTTGACCCCTAGTAAATCGCGCAGTCTACAAACTGCACATCAAAGCCCAGGAAAACCTGTGGTTTCATCAGTTTAATAAATTTCCCCCAGGTCTCCTAAATCTGGTCTACAGAATGCATTGTGGGAGCAAAAATCAATGTACTGCAACCCTTTTTCTATAACCACGGTGCTCAAATTAATAAAGATTTTGGTGGTAAGTATTTCAGGATGTTTTTTTCTTTTATTCACACTTACATCAGCTATCTTAGTAACAGTCATGTATAGTAGAAACTCTTATTTTAGCCTAAATTATGATTTTTTTAATCTTTGGAGCAAATAAATCTTATGACCTTGTTGTTTCATAGTTCAGACAACATGTCCGAATTTCAGAAGAGGCCCAGAGTCTCTGACAATTTCTTAAAATATCCCAGGCTGCGCAACCTTCCCGATGAGAGATATCATTCATCGATTTCAGCTCAGTACTACTCTTAAATCAATTTGGTAACACTTCTGGTTTAACGCTGTCATCTCTCTGGGGTCATATACTATGTGGACAATACCAAATAATATGTCCCTTGTATGCCCATACACATTGAAACATGTTGTTTGTGTTTCAATACAGCTCTTTTCCTTTCAGCACAATATCTAAGTCTTATGCATTATCTGGTCAGCATTTTTGGCAATATTTTTTGGAACTCTTATACATGGTCCATTTTATTTAAAAACTTATATTACTGTCAGTGTAAGTTTCATTTTTAGGAGTCACTAAATATTGGGAAAAAATGCAGATGTACTATATGATATTAACTATTAATTCATATAGATCTGCAAATTCACCAACTGCTTTGCAACCTCCTTAGTTATCTTAATTTGGCTGACAATGAAAAAAGCATTTGTACGATTGCATGCAAACAGCAGTTAGACTAAGCTGTACACTGGCTTTGCTCTTTGCAGAAGCTCCCACTTTTCCTTATTCTCACAAATAAAAGCATTGAATATTTCTGAATATGGTTGGAAAGCATCTCAGAAGCACTAAGGTTTGATTTCATACTAAAACAAAACTGACATAGTATCTAATGAACTACCATCTCTGTTTAACTGTAGGACACACAGAGCCCAACTGTCATTGTTGCATCAAAATTTGTTCATTTGTCCACTGAATACAATTGTGATTTCTGTTTCCATCTCTGTTTGGCTGCTGGACCCTTTGTAGACAACTGTCAGCATACTGGGCTTCATTGTGCCAGAGCTGTGAGCTCTGTCTACTCTATTCCTTTGCCATTGCCTTGCACAATTTGGATCAATTGTTCCTCCCCACTCTCTCCCCCTAGCTCATACACATTCATTCACCCTAATGGTGCCAGAGTCAGGTTTATATAGAGGGACCCTGGACATGATAGGGCGGCGGTCAGAAGCGTTATAGACCACCGACCGAAGCTGAAAATAGCATCCTGTTGCCTAGCAATGGGGCGCACTACTGCGCCTGCTCAGCAACGCTTCCGACGGCCGGGGAAGACTGCTTCTCCGCAACAGATCTCCCTCGGCTGGAAATGACAGGCAGCCGTCCCCGCTTCAGGATCGCAATGCAGGGACGGTGCCTGACAGTTCCATATTACTATTTCCCCTTCAATGCTTTTCTCCTATTTAGTCTGCACACATGAATTGTTTTGTATCCTGCACCCACCAGACTCACCATCCTATATAAACAGAAATAAACCTCACACCCAAAATTCATCCTCACATATCCTCTTTTTCACCCCCCTCCTTCTCCTACCTGTACAATCCCCACTATCTGCTCACGCGTCTCACTCCACCTCGAACTTTTTCATCCACCCTATACTTCCAATCCCACCAACATTATCCCCATATCTCCACTACTCTCTCTTTCCTTCTCCTCTCCAGATCTGTTTCATGGTCTATTCATTTCTACATCCCTCAACCTCCCTGTCATTACAGAAACTTGAACTTCAAAGTGTTATTACTGTACTATTACATATTAAAAGACTGCCACTCATTAATACAATGCTGTTATATATACTAATTTTACACTTTCTTTATTTTTATAGGTGCCCTTAATGGCTTCTAATCGTGGAATGGAATGAGGTGCTAACTGCCAGCTTGAATTAACATCAAATTAAAAAAAGAACAGGATAAGCTAGTTTTATATGTGGTGCAAATGCAGTTTTATACATTCAAATTGCTGTGTGTTTTACATGTAACCAAATTGTTACATAAAAATTAAAAATTAACTTTTTATTTACAAAATATGTGATAGAGCGGATAAAGTCATTTCAAATTGCTGTGTGTATTGAACAATCTCTTTTGATTCAGATTTGTCATAATTTTGGATCAGGAAATGATTTATTGATTTATTTTTCACATTAGTCGTTTACCATGATTTCACCTTCTGCTGATGAAATGTAGAATATACCTAATGGTAATAAGCCTGTATAGTCCCCCTGTTGATTTTAATCCCCCTTCCTATTTTTAGGGGACTTTAAACTTTCATTAGTGAACGTCCCAGTACTATTATTTTTAGGGTGTCTTAAACATCCCTATTTTGTTCACATATTGTGAGGTTTTAAGTCCTTGCTACCTACTTACATAAATAGTAGAGATTGCAGTAGGTTCTCATACCCGGCTCTATGCATAAATTGCAGTGTGGGGGGTGAAATGCTAACTGCATGAGTAAGCACTAGTTCTCGGAGTTGGCATGATTCCAATTTATATAATATTCGTTAAATATTTGGCCCAAAATCTAATTCCTGGTCCTAAATAGTATTGTAAACTATATCATAATCTCGGATATAATGCACACAGCAAGACGTCGACACGTGTTTCATTGTTGACATTGCTTCTTCCAGGCAAAACCAGAAACTTGTCTCACCTCCTCTGACACTTTATCACCTGCAACTCTCTCATACATGTGACTTTCCCTCAGCCGTACTTCCAGACCCGGAGACAGACAAGGTAATGGAGAAGGCATTCTACTTTCTCCAAGCTGCACCTTCCAAGTGTTACCCTCTGAACCCCCACTCTCATTCTCAACATTTGAAGTCCTCACAATCTGTATATTTTACCCTCTCTACCTTCATGTTGCTGTTATTCCACCCCCCCTCGCAGGTCCAGTTTCAGTGACAAATTTGCAGCCAAGCTCGCTTATTTCCTAACCTTTGACCTACCTACTCTAATACTAGGTGATTTCATCATTCACATTGAAAATCCAGTGTCTCTTCAGCAACTAAACTTCTTTCATTTACTTCCTCCTTTGGTCTCTCCCAGTGGACCTCATCTCCCTCCCACTGTGATTTACATTCCCTTGACCTTGTCTTCTCCTGCTGCATGTCTGATTTCTCCAACTTTGCTTTCACACTCTCCCACCACAACCTCCTTTCCTTCAGCATCAGCTAAACTCATACCCTCCCCCTGCACCCAGATACACACCTACACAGTGACACCTAAGTACTCTTAACCCAATCCACTTCTTATTTTCACTAAAACAACTACTGTATCCTATGGTTGTATTGTCCATGAGATTGCCTCTTTCTACAACAAAACACTCACTTCGGCCTTACTACATACAGTCTCAGGTGATTCAAACCCCAACCATGGAACACCAAACAGACCTGCTACCTGCCAAAATCCTCCCACGCTGCAGGGCACCTCTGGAGGAAATTGCATTCCTATTTTCCTCAACTATAAATGAATCCTTTTATCAAACAGCACTGCCCTTCGATTGCCAAACAAACATTCTTCAAATGTCTAATATACATCCAGTCTGCTAACCCACATTGTCTATTTGCCAAAATCAACACCATTCAACAAGATATTTTCTTATGGCAAATTCCACCCACTCCACCCACTCTACCCTACAATTCCCAATCCACCCTAATTCTTTCTCTCCAGTAACTGAAGATGAAGTTTCTGCACACATTTTTTTCACCCTGCAATCTGTACCAAAATTTCACTGAGACTATTCTCAAAGATTACTCTAATTACTGCAGTGTCTAAGAGTCATTTCTCTATACTTACTGTCCTCAACTTTTTTGCTGCTTTTGACACTGTTGACTACCCACATCTCCTACACTCCTGTCACTCCATTGGCCTTAGTGACACAGTTCTTTCCTGGTTCACTTCCTACATATCAAACTGCTATTTTTGTGTTTCTACTTCTGGAACATCTTACCCTAAACCACCACTCACGCTATCTGTTGCCGTCTGTACCCTTATTCTCTTGGGGAATTTAATCATTCTGCATCCAGTTCCACCTCCTCCTACCTCGTGTAACCAACTCTCTTTCTGCTGTCTCCACATGGATGTCCAAACACTACATATAGTTAAACATGTCCAAAACAGAACTTATCATCTTCCCTCCTGCCAGAGTCATCACCTCCCCTAAAATCAATAACACCACAATTTCCTCAGTATCCCTAACCTGCTGCCTTTTTGTCATACTTGACACTGCATTCTGATTTATTCTTCATCTCAAGACTCTATTCCAGTCTGTCATCTCCACCTTTAAAATATTGTCATAATTCATCCTTTTCTTACCCAACATGCTGCCAAAACTCTTTGCATTCTCTCATCATCTCCCGTCTTGTCTATTGCAACCACCTTCTATCTGGCAATCCCAACACATGTATCTCCACTGCAATCCATCCTAAATGCAGTTGCAAGACTGATCTTTCTCTCTCACTGCTCAACAACTGCTGTATCATTTTGCAAATCCCTATACTGGCTCCCTGTGTCCTCCAGATTCCAAGTCAAATTACTCACCCTTACCTACAAAGTCCTCAACACCCCCACCCCTTCATACATCTCAAATCTCATATCAAAATACTCTCCCTTCCACCCTCTTAGATCTTCGTCTGACCTGCGCCTTGTCTTGTCTCTGGTAAACCACATCTCACTCCCGCCTACAAGACTTCTCTCGTGCTGCTACCCACTTATGGAATTCCCAACCACAACAACTCAGATTTTTCCAAAGTCTTAAAAATCTTTAGAGGCTCTCTGAAACCCCTTCTCTTTATTAAAGCTTATCTTATCCCCGATAATACTATTCACACTAATGCACTCTCATAAATGTCCCAATATCCACTCTGAGCCACACCCACTCCTCTTGTTCCAGCTGTGCCTTTTTCCACTTAGAATGTAAGCTCTCTAATGGGGCTCCTGCATACCCTTTATTTTCATATCTGCATTTATTTTGCATTTATTTTGTCTATCTTGTAATGATGTATGCTGCAGAGCACTGTGGAGCCTTAAAAATTTACAATAATAAATAATAATAATAATAATAATAATAATAATACTGTATTAGAAATGCACTATCCTACCATAATAAACTAATATAGATTAAATGTTGTAATACTTATTAAAAGTGTTGCATTTTTGTTTCAAGAAATGTTTAACTGTGAAGTAAATGTCATCGAAAATGTATATTTTCATCCTCTTATAATTATAATCCTTCTGGTCTAAAAATCAATTAAAACTTTCTGTTAAACTATTTTACCGACAGTTTGTCAGAAAGTTAACTACACATAATTTCAGTGACTAACCACCACTAATTAAATGTGAATACAGTAAATAAAACACAAACATACAATACAGAGACTGCAGCAGCTTATCTCTGGTCACTTAAGCAGAGAAGCAACCCCACAGCATCATGCTCCCACCACCATGAGTCATGGTAGGGATAGTCCCCTTTGGATGATGAGCAATGTAAGACTTGTGTCTAGTGTTATCTGGTATCTAGACAAGATTGCATGTGATTTTTCTTTAACAATGGTCAGTTTTGTTAAGTGCTGGGGCTATTATTAAACCCTGGTCAGTTTTGTCCATCTTTATCATGATAGACTGTAAGAGTTACCATAGGCCCCTTGAAGTTTCAGAGAATATCTTGCCTTGGTTTTGAAAAGTTGACCATTGTGCCATTTTGGCTCCATTTCTTTATGATGGCTTTGATAGTCCCCCAGGGAATATTAAAAGTCTTTGAAATTTTCTCATTGGTGCTTTTAAATATATTTTTATTTTATTAGCTTTAAATGCTTGTTGATCTTAAATTTTTAACTTTTTGCTGAACTACCGAATTGCTGGACCTTTCACAGATAGGTATTTATTTTCTAATCAATTGAAACACTTTAATTACACACTTTAGTTGCACGTCATAATCGAACGCAATGAAGCCAGGCAGTTGCAGTTTCTGATATCTGTGCTAGATGAAGGTTGTCCCCACAGCACCCAAAACTATCATGAATCATGCGCTGCCCGGCCTCCTCTGGGGGTTCTGGTGTTGTCATCTCCTGCCACTGTGTATGAGAAGATGAGTAGACTATATAATTAGGAATGTGGTTGTTATAATTCTGTATTTTTTCTATTGCAATGATGTTCTGTTTTTTAGCATCGCCAAATAATATACGTATTTAACAGTAATGACACTAATGTAACATTTTCCATTAGCAATCTGCACTGAAGGCCATACGGATAACATTGCTTTTTCACAAGAGCCATAATTTGGTCACTTGCTTTTTGTAATGGGTGGGGTACGTTATTGCAATGCAGGTTATTGCGACACGTAATATATAGACAAAAGTATTCCAAATAGTATCAGTGCGGCATGAATAAAATGTAGACTCAGAAGATCTCTGACCTGCCTGCGATTAATTCCTAATAGAGAAAATGCTGGCGCTTCTCATTGGCGTCACTGAATATAGCGACATTGGAAATTCTATATTTAAAGCAGAAATGCCAGGTCCCGTGCCTAACCCTAACCCTAACCCTAAACATAAACCTAATCCTCATCCTAACCCTTAGATTAAATTGTACAGTTTCTGGGTCCTGACATTGCTTTTTTAAAAGCGGAAATCCCTATGCTGCTATATTATATGACGTCAATGTGAAGCGCCAGCATTTCCTGTATTCGGAATTCATAGCAGGCAGGTCGGAGATCTTCTGTGGCTCATTTATAGTAAGTCTACATTTTATTCATATAGCACTGACACTGTTCAGAATCATTTTGTCTACATATTATGTGTCGGAATAGCCAGCATCGGATTAATGAGTACCACCGTTTTTAATAAACGTGCACAGTGTAGTATCTTATCTAACACAATGGAAATTGTTTTCAAGTGAATTTTTAAACAGTTTTGGATAGCTTTCACTTGCAGCAATGGGGTGGGTAATCAAGCTGCACTTCCTTCTGCTGTTGAAAATGTAAATTGCACAACAATATCTGAAGATACACATATACATTGAGCAATGCTCTGTCAGGAAATGCATATAGTGTCATATATGCTACATATGAAACTACAACACAAGAATCTACATATGAAATATATGTTAGGTATCATAAATTTTAAAAAAAATACTTTTCTACCTCATTTCTATTGCATGATGCTTCTGGATCTCTCTTTCACCTTCTCCTAATCATTCTCTCTTCCTGCTCTATGTCCTCTTCTTCCTGTTTTGTTGCCGGGACTACCAACTATTCTATGTAACAAAAAAATACAGTATAAATATTTTATGCCTATATTTGTATTGTGCAATAGGAGATGTAAATAATGTTGTCATTTGTCTTTAATTTATCTTTTCATATTTATTAATGGATAATTATATGATTGCGTAGGAAGATATATTCATAAATGATATTCATCTGAAACATATGGAAATAAATATGCATAAATAGGCATATTGTATGCAATAAATTGCAAAGTTATATGTTGGATTTCTTGGTTTTTCAGTTCAATGTCATTTAGCGATCATATATAGTATTTCAATTGCATCATTTGCAGAACATAACGGTGGACTTTGGCAAAAAAACATATTATTGTACTACAAAGGATTGTAGATGCTTGCCTATGTTGCTCATTGCGGAGCCTAATTATGCACTGGTAGATACATAAGGCTTCTTTGTGCCTTCATTCAATTCAATATCAATGGATTGTAGATGCCTGCTTATATTGCTCATTGTGATGCCAAATTATGCAGTGGTAGACGCATGAACCTTATTTGTGCCTCCATTCAGTTCAATGTCATTTAGCCATCAGATAGAACATTTCAAATGTATAATATACAGAGCATAACAGTGCATGTGGATAAAAAAGACATACATTTATATTGTACACACAATGAATTGCAGATGCTGGCTTATGGATGTGTCTTGCACAAAGATGTACCATATGCGAAACAACAGCACAGGTAGATTAATTCTGTTCTATATCATTTCTTGGCAGGGATTCATAAAGAGCATTTTTGTTTGTCTCTTGTGGATTTTTTTACTTAATTTCCTTGTGGATTATGTCATGGCTGAAGATTCTCTATGAACTACTTCAGGAAGCTCCACAGCATGCAATACACCCTTTTTGGTTTATCAGTCTAATAAAAAAGTAAATTAGCGTTTGGGGTGTATTATTTTAATAAAAAATGTTTTTAAAATGTGTTTGTTTTCTTTTAGATACTACTGTGGAATGATATGTTCCAGGGCATTCTGTTGCTTTTAGTTCCACAAGTGGCACCCACTGGCCGTCACAGGCTTCTTGAGTTTGGCTGAGTGGCGAAGGTTTGTCCAGATCATTTCAGCTTAAAAAGTCATTTTCAAACAACTTGAGGAGGAACTTGCAAATAATGACTGCCACATATTTGCTCCAGACACATCCATACACCGGCATATATAATACAATTCAGTACAGTGTTGTGTAATCTACCTAAGCGTAGTGTTATTGTAAGCGTATGATGTATCTCTGCTCTGGAGCCATATATACACCAGCATGCATATCTACCTGTGATATGAATATGATGCTTTTTCATATCTGCTGTATCTAACTGTTATTAAAGCTATTTTATCATTTCCCAATAATCATTGTCTATGCGATTTGTGTGGTTCCAAAGCACAAAGCGATTTATTAGCAAAAGAATAACAATTAAATAAATTAGTGCAGCCAATACATACGCGGCATTCCACTGGATCCAGCTTACAGTCATTAAGTCCTGAAGTCTGTGTCAAAGTGACTTCATGCTGGTCCCAGGGCCCCTGCTTATATACATTCAGTGATACAGTGAAAACAATACAGATGATTTGGCATGTTTCCATAGGTTCAGGCTTCAGGAAGGTCCAGTGTAGTGCAGGTCATTGGCCAGTTCAAACGAAGCCATCTAAGGGTGGGGTTCAACTCTCCAGAAGATGCATACTAATCTTCCCGCCAAGAACTAATTCAAACTGGTCTATTAACATTACACACAGAATACCATACATTATCATTTATTCCCTATAATCCATATTTAGCATATGCAAGGTGTGATCCTTTCGGTGATTGAACTGGACGTCTGCGGATAAATAGGGGATTAGAATGATACCAGACATGATATGTTTCCTAACACCTGAACCTTAGATCTCACTAAAGTATATATAACATTATAAGATATAACCATTAACTCTGCTGCGTTTGAACATAAATGACTGTGGATTGGAACTATTATAAAATGAACTATGTACAAGTGAATGTGTGAGTGTAAGTGTATGCGTGCGTTATTTATCGTGCGATTGCGTCATGACACGTGGCGTACTGATCGCAATTGCACGGTAAACCAATATTAATCAATATAGTTTCTTTCATACAATTATTTGACTTTGACACTGTATACAGAGTTATGCTATCTGTTTAATAAGCATAACTGTGTAATATAAATATTTAATGTAAAAAAAAACAACTGAAAAGTTTTTTTTCTTAATTAACTACAAACTATAAAACATACAATCATTAAAGTTGGGCACAAGTCCATGGAATGAAAGTGCACTTTCTTTTAGTGAGGGACACAGAGGTTTGGGCCATCCTGCAGGTGGACTTGAAGTGGGAGTAATCTCCCTATCAATCCGTAGGTCCGGTACCCATTATACATAAACATTAGTAAGCATAGGAATGATGATAGAAGTAAGATTAATCTATTGTTTGATCTAAAGTATTATGACTGTTTTCACTGTGTTTACACTTTCTCAATTGTCATTACTGACTATTGTTTATTATTGTAAATTCCTTTACCCACAAGAGGTGAACTTTATAGAACTGCTCATATGTTATCTGTGCTATTGCTTTGAGCTGATGGCATTTTCAATTCATTATTATCTCCTGTTCAGTGCAATACTGTGAATTAATTAACAATATGGTCTTGAGACACCAGTGGAGAAATGTCTCTGTTCAATGATATCAAATGGATAATTAGGTAAACATATTAATCATTTTGATACGTTATGAATTCTGGGGAGTTTATGAAATGGAATAATATTGCAATTTATTTGTCTTCCTATCATAGGGTTGAGTATATGCTTAACATTAGGGACATATTATTTGACAATATACAGAGACTGGTCATAAAAATATTTTTATGCATTTTGAGACATATTGGGGGGTATTCAACTGACTGCGAGAATTTTAAATCTGTTTTTTATCATTTTTGAGCGGGTTAATTTTACCCGCAATTCAATTCCATTTTTAATGCTCCGTTTTTTTCAACAAACGGTCCTCTCGCGCTCCAGTTGAAGGATTATTTAAAGTATAGGGTGTGAGAGGCAGCCACGTTAAAAGCAATTCAATTGTTTTTTAACATGGCGTGCTAAACAGTCCAATATGCTGTTTTATCTCGCACCTCTTTGGGGTGCGATAAAAATAAAAAACCTCTGAAAACTATTTGAAATCATGTAATAACGAGAAAAAAAAGATAAAATATGTTTATCACTAATGCCTAACATGTAAAAGTTAATTTTCTTGTGAAAAAATAATGAAATATGAAAAATATAAAAAAAAAAACATTAGAAAAAATAATCAATAATTAAATATATTTATGTATGTTTTTGGTACAAATATGTTTGTACTAATGTGTTCTGACATGGTATTGATGATTCTATAGTAAAAAAAAAATAGTTAAATAATGTAATGTGTAATGCAATAAAATGTATGAAAATGTATGCAAATCCTTTTTTTTGTGTTTTACATGACCACGTTAAAACTTCTTCACTCCCCTAAAAACTCGCAAACACAATGATTAACGTGCTGGGGCAGCGTTCCCTCTTTTTCAATTTAATTGCACAAGTTTTCACGCTGCGTTAACTAAAAACGGTCGGAATACCAGTTGAAAACTCACGGGTGATTTTTTTTCTTTTTAACGCGGCATAAAAAAAAAAATCTTGCGGTCAATTGAATGTATTTGACGTATTTGATTTTAATGTCACCTTCTTGGAGGTTTTCTTATTGTTTATTAAGAGATAGTAGAAATATGTGATGCAATGTGAATTATTTTATAGTTTTATTCCCATTGTACTACATATGAAAACAGAGTTATTTTATATATTTGTGATATGAGCCCAAGGATTTTGCTCTGGGAGCAGCTTCTAAGTCAGTGGTGCACTGTTTGGTGCAAAATAGGGTCTACAGCCCAAAATCTTTGAACATAAACATGCTTTTAATTGTCAGAAATTGAAAATAATAAATGCTTAGTGCTCACACAGGAAAACATTGTTTTTAAAGTGGAAACGACAGGACTGGGAGAGAGTCTAGATGTAAAGCAGAGGGCAGAGTCAAGTGTGACACCAAGGCAGCGGGCTTGGATACTGAGGAAATAGTGGTGTTATTGACAGTGAGGGAGATTTGAGGAAAGGTGATGATTCTAGAAGGAGGGAAGATAATAAGCTCTGTTTTGGATATGTTGAGCTTTAGGTAGCGGTGGGACATCCATGTGGAAATAGCAGAAAGACAGTTGGTTACACAAGATAGTACAGAAAGGAAGAGGTCAAGAGTATTGATATAGATTTAGGTGTCAACAGCTAAGAGGTAGTACTGAAGGCCGAATGAGTGGATTAGTGCTAGAGATGCTCACTGACCCCCATGTTTTGGTTTTGGTTTAGGATCTGGATTAACTTCATGTTTTAGTTTTTGTTTTGGTTATGGCAAAACCGTCCTCGTGTGTTTTGGCTTTGGTTATGGTTTTGGATCTCTATTTATTTCTAAAATCCCTATTTTTTTTTATAAAATCACATAGTTTGGCTTTTTTTGTTTCTACATTATTATTAACCTCAATATCATTAATTTCCAGTCATTTCCAGTTAATTTTTGTAAAGTGGCAAGAACACTGTTACCCCTCCTTTTTCTGTATGAGCAATTGCACTGGAGACTGGAGAGTGACAAGAACACTGCTACCCCTGTTTCTGTGTGAGCAATGGCGCTGTATCTCCTGGGAAGGGAGGAATTTATGAAATCCAAAACCCGCGAGATCCGACAATGCAACAATGACGTTTTGCCTTGATTCAGATCTGAGGACACAGGAAAGTACCGAGCCGGCTCGTTAGCCTACTCGGATCCCCAAAGTTCGGGTGGGCTCGGTTTTCAGAAAACCGAGCCGGAGCATCTCTAATTAGTGTCCCAATAGAGTATAAATGTATATGATGCAAATAACAAAAATGTATTGAACTAATTACAAATGATATAGTATAATTCACAATAACTATTGTCCAATTGTGCATATTTCTAAAGTCACAAATTGAACCTGTTCTGTTGCAAAATGCAGCAAGTCTATTCCGAAGAACATATGTCACTCAACATTTTAAGGATGACACTCCACATGTGAAATAATTATTTTTAATAAACGTATCTTGTAGAATTGCAGATTTTTGGAAGCAATTCAATAAAGAGTTTGGGTGACTTTGATTTTGCAGCTTCTTCCCATCTTTCTCCTGCTGCTGCTCCTGCCTCTCTTCTTTCTCCTGGTGCTACTTTACTCATCATACACAGCATGTTCTTATGCTAACTATTTTATATAACATAATGTATAAACATTCTATGGACGGGATCCAGCGTAAAGATGTGTATACACATAACACAACACTAAACTTAGATATATTACTTAATACCCTAATATATTATGCTATAAGTGCTTGAATATGGATATTTCCTGAGGAAAAAGATGTGACAGTTGTCACTCATCAGCTTCTTCACCAAGCTATTTAAAAATTACATTGAACTAACTTACCTAGACAAGCCTTTGCTGTTCAGCCAATCATAAGCAGTCTCCATGGCAAAACTCTTTGTAATTGGAAATGGCTTGTTTGACTTGATTCATTTAAGAACAGATTTATTAGGAGCAATTTTAATTGCCTGTTATGGCATTTTTTTTTACTTTATTTCTCTTGGGATTACACAATAACATTAAATTCAGTTCTTTGTCATAGTGGAAGAGCTCCTTCAGGAGCAGTTGCATTCATTTACTGTGGGGCTTTTTACCCTATGGATCACTTAAGGAATATTCCCTTTTGATTCATAAATTTAATAAAAGGGTAAATATTTTTATTTTAACTATTCAATACAATCGGGGAACGACCTGGCTGCCAGGTCATGCTGGTGATGTTGTTTCACAAGCTCCAGCATGTTTTAGTAGCCAGGCTTGCTAGCATAGCATCAGGGTTGGCTGTCAAATATTAGCCCGATGGGAGGTGTGACTAGGCTCAACAGACTATTGGGAATGTTTTTGGTTTTTTAAATCAGGTAAAATGTTATTACATTACATTTTTTATTCTTTTTACACTTTAATAGCAAAAAAGCCCAAAACGTTAGGCTAGAACAACAACTAAAACCCACACAGTGATACAAGCAGTGTCAAATATTCATACACAGAACAGTCAAAATGCATTGTAGTTCAGATTTTCAAATCAGGTTATGCACATTATCCAAAATGTCAGGATACAATGAGATAATAACACAGTAGTATTAATACAAAATGCAAATCATTGACCTTAATAATATAAGGAGGCGGCTGGATGTCTGCCCCGAGCATTGCATTAGGAGAGCTCCACCTCCCTCAATCCTTCTGTAACATATGGGGATATTCTCCACCTGTACCATATTCTTTCATATTTATCCACTAGGTTCCTACTGGTGTACATGAACCTCTCATGGCCGACTGTATCGTTAACAAGGTCAATCCAGCTACTCAAAGTCGGGCCTTCCGGTGCCATCCACTTCCTAGCTATGACCACTTTTGTGAGCATAAGTATCGTATTAATGAGCAATCTAATAAGCCTATGGGTGTTTTTGTCCAAGCCCAAACCAAACATACATATACATAGTTTTGGCTTTAAGGCGGATACTCCCACCTCCAACCGTTTAACACAATCCTCCACCTCTCCTTAAAAGCATGAAACCAATGGACATTCCCAGAACATATGCCAAAAGTTCCCTTTCTGACTCCCACACTTAGGACACAAAACCACCTGACTCCAGAATGTCATTAATGCCTACTGTACATAAAATGCATTTATACAGTTGCTCTTAATTGCAAACAAATGTTTTGGCATACATACGCGCCCATCATCATTATCAATCGGCACTTACACCTGCATGTAGTTGGTGCAAGTGATACCATTAAAAATGACACACCTGAGAGATGCCAAGAGTTTGAATTGGACAAATGTGCGTGAACTCGAGCTCGACACACCCTTACTGTACATCGCCTATGTGCATAAGCCTTTCCCTCCCGCATCACCCTTCAAACTGTAGGCTGTTCGAAGATCAATAATAAGCTCTTGCGTTCAAAGGCATATAGTCTGTTTCTGAGCATGCACATGACAATTTTATGTAGAATACGGACACTTTAAAATCACCCCTTTCATTAAATAAAACTTTACCATTGTAACGGTGGTTAAATGTTTAATCAAATTTTCATTTTATTAGGAATTGATTAATGTTTAAGAGCGAAAAATCCCACAACAATTGCAATAATTCCTCTTTTTTGTTTTTGGTTACGTATGGTATAATAGTAGCTTACTATTATTATTATTATTATTATTATAATTACTATTGCAAAAGGCATGTATTGCGAAGATCTCACTGACTACCATTATACCACTATTATAACCCAAAATGGTTAGCTAGTGTCTGTACGGTATAAATGGAGTTAAAAAATATATATATATATTTCTAAGATATACACAAAAACAGCTGCAGAGGAGTGATTGGGATTTTGTGTGTTTGTAATCATTTCTAGAAAGCAATTGCATATCTGTCAGAAGTGACAACTACTTGTGTTCCTCTTTACATGCAATGATTTCTATGACAAGTAAGAAAAATGAAATGCATCCACGTTCCTGAATGAGAAATGAGTGATAGAACTGGGTCATTAGATACATTGTGAGACTCCTAATTAGCGATGGGCAACTTAGTTTCACAGGAAAACAAACCACTCTGAATTAAGACATCTTACGCGCAGACAAATATGTCTATATTTTGATTCAAGACTAATTAGCTACACAGGCCCACATACACGTACTTACCTTATTTTTAGACTTTTAATTGTTATTTTGCTTTAAAATCAGGCGGGGCCAGCAGTAGAGATTTGATCTGTGTAAACCTTATTATATTAGTAAAAGTTTATATTAGTAATTATAATTAGCACTTTAGCAGTGATAAAGCAACAACACAATACACAGGGAGGTGAAGTCTAAGCTATAGATAAGTGGGAATGTAAGATAATTAGCTGATAAACAAACAAAAGGTAATTAAATCTAAATTGACTGCATTGCTATGAATTATGATTTGGTAGTGTTTTAGGCTAGATATGCAGATTTTATGAAGCTGGGATAGACCATAAAAAATACTAAGATAGTAGCAGTTGCTTGTCACCAAATTGGCATTAATTTTATTTTTATTTGACCCCCCCCCTACAAGTAGTAGAATCATGTTGGTGGCTATGGTGTGCCTGGTATACATATGATTTGGAAGATACTTATTATTTTTGTCACCTGCATGTAATGTTCTACAATGTGCACCAATCAATATATACACTGAACACCAATTTATTGGGCTTTTAATGATGAAAATACATTAAATGAATTTCAGGTATAAGACAATGCACTCCTGAGTATAAATTAAATGGCTATTAGAAGTCACCAAGGAGTTGTATGACCATATTTAAATTTTATATGGGTCATGGATCTCCCAGGTGATGTCCTATATCATAATTATTTACAGTAGGGAGTGGTTTATTCCTTAGAATACACACATTTTCCTATTAAACACTGAAGATATGACATCAGAACTCATATTTTATACAGATATTAGTTACAGAGGTATATACATATATTATCATTATATGTGCATTATAAAGAAATATAACAATTGAAAAATTGTCCCAAAATTGGCACATGTGGCAGGATGTGTCATGAGGAGGAGTATAAGGGTGCATTATTTTATTTACCTTTCTCTAAATACTAAAATTGTGTTTATTTTTTCATCTAATTAAATTAAATAAAAATTCTGACTATTAAATCAGTGCACTGTACCTGCTATTATGTCCCTGCACTGTACTGACTACTACTTTGTAGGTTACTGGCTATTAAGTCCCCATACTCTACTGCAATCTACTGGCTATTACATGACTGTTCTTTATTGGCTATTATATCAATGAGCTCTACTGGGCATTTATTTATTAATTAACAGTTACTTATATAGCATTTGTCAGGGTTCCCAGTATGAATTCCACAGAGAATGATTATACTTGATTCAAAGTATCTTTATTATGAACAGAGTTTACACAGGAAGCCGACCACATTGGCAAATCATACCTTAGACCGACGGTTCCCAAACTGTGCGCCGCGGCTCCCAGGGGTGCCGCGGCGCTGTCACTGGGGTGCCGCGGGCCAGACATAAAAAAAAACAAAAAACACAGAAACTTACCAATCCATCTGGCGCCGGGACCCAGCAGCCTCCTCTCTCCTGCAGCTGTCACTGAATATCGACGTCAGTAACAAGCTGCAGGAGAGAGGAGGCTGCTGGGTCCCGGCGCCCGACGGATTGGTAAGTTTCTGTGTTTGTTTGTTTTTTTATGGCTGGCACCTGGCGCCGGGCAGAGTGAGAGGGATCGTGGCAGAGGAGGGGGAAAGAGGATGGTGACAGCGGGACAGAGGAGGAGAGCAGAGGATGGTGACAGCGGGACAGAGGTTGGTGACAGGATGGTGACAGCGGGACAGAGGAGAGCAGAGGATGGTGACAGCGGGACAGAGGAGAGCAGAGGATGGTGACAGCGGGACAGAGGTTGGCGACAGAGGAGGAGAGCAGAGGATGGTGACAGCGGGACAGAGGTTTGTGACAGGATGGTGACAGCGGGACAGAGGAGGGGGACAGAGGATGGGGACAGAGGGACAGAGGAGAGCAGAGGATGGTGACAGCGGGACAGAGGTTGGTAACAGGATGGTGACAGCGGGACACAGGAGGAGAGCAGAGGATGGTGACAGCGGGACAGAGGTTGGTGACAGGATGGTGACAGCAGGACAGAGGAGGGGGACAGAGGATGGTGACAGCGGGACAGAGGATGAGAGCAGAGGATGGTGAGAGGGGGACAGAGGGACAGAGGAGGAGAGCAGAGGATGGTGACAGCGGGACAGAGGTTGGTGACAGAGGATGGGGACAGCGGGACAGAGGAGGAGAGCAGAGGATGGTGACAGCGATACAGAGGTTGGTGACAGAGGATGGTTTCAGCGGGACAGAGGAGGGGGACAGCGGGAGAGGATGGTGACAGAGGATGGTGACAGTGGGACAGAGGAGGAGAGCAGAGGATGGTGACAGTGGGACAGAGGAGGAGAGCAGAGGATGGTGACAGCGGGGCAGAGGAGGAGAGCAGAGGATGGTGGCAGCAGGGCAGAGGATGGTGACAGCGGGACAGAGGTTGGTGACAGCGGGACAGAGGTTGGTGACAGAGGATGGTGACAGCGGGACAGAGGAAGAGAGCAGAGGATGGTGACAGCGGGGCAGAGGATGGTGACAGCGGGACAGAGGTTGGTGACAGAGGATGGTGACAGCGGGGCAGAGGAGGAGAACAGAGGATGGTGACAGCGGGACAGAGGATGGTGACAGCGGGACAGAGGTTGGTGACAGAGGATGGTGACAGCGGGGCAGAGGAGAACAGAGGATGGTGATAGCCGGGCAGAGGAGGAGAGCAGAGGATGGTGACAGCGGGACAGAGGTTGGTGACAGAGAGCAGAGGATGGGGACAGCGGGGCAGAGAAGGGGGACAGAGAGCAGAGGAGTGGGGCAGATGAGGGGCACAGTGGGGCAGAGGAGGGGGACACAGCGTGAGAGGGGCAGTGGAGGGGGACACAGCATGAGAGGGCAGAGGAGGGGACAGCATGTGAGAAGGCAGAGGAGGGGGACATTGAGAGAGGGCAGAGGAGAGGGGACAGCGTGACAGAGGGCAGAGGGGGCAGTGTGAGAGAGGGCAGTGTGTCTGGATGCAGAGGGGGCATCTTTGCATACAACTAAATAAGTATTTCTGTCCTGACCTAAATACTTATTACAATTTTTTGACCCAACTACTTCTAAAACAGGGACTGCTCAATAATTATTTTGGAGGGGTGCCTTGAAAAAAATTTGGAGACTCTAAGGGTGCCGCGAACTGCAAAAGTTTGGGAACCACTGTCTTAGACTGTGTTATGCAAATGTATACTGGTAACCACACCTAAATATGATACCAAGAGATACTATCCTTGTGACCACTTGACCTACAATATTTAAAAAAACGTCATTGACCAGTATCACTATTTTCACCACATTACAGAAACAAGTTCACCTTGTAGTCAACTAATTGTGCACACAAAATACATTATGGTAAAATGCAAGGCAATAAGCGGAGTGATATTTTCTTGTTGCCAGCTGTTCATGATTTTCCTGTCTGATTACTCTACTCATCTTTATTCCTTCAACAGCAAGCGTTTCTAAACACTATCAGGACATCATTGAAATCTATTCTTTAATTCCATGTGTACTACATCCTTAAACAGCCACCTGCAGACTTCCAGCAGAAGTGCTGTTATTTACCAGTATATTACATTAGAGAATGGTACTTCCCTACTTGTGAAATGTTTCATTTGCAGCAAATTTTACTTTAGAGAAGAGAATGAGCAGTTGTGAAATCCCCAATGAAAGTTCATAATGAATTGTTTGTTAGTCTTGAAGCAGAATGAGTCTTGAGTAGAATAATATGTTCAAAAGCATTGGGTTACTGTGGTAGGTGAAAATGTGCAAACTTCCAAATTTGAACGTTATATTTGCTCGACAGAATATAGGATAACAAAGAACTGTGTACCGTATAATATTCAATAATATGTGTAAGCAAAATAGCGATTTTATTAAGTACTGTGATTAAATGAATATCTACTATCCTCCCTTTGATATCTTTGACCTACCATAGCTCAAGCTTGCCCGTGTCTAGAAGAACAGAATCATGGGGAATTATTAAATATGTTCTAGCAGAACATATTTAACAGCTGAAAAGTCTTCTAGCACTAGTCATTTAATATTTTTAATTCCATTTTAAGCAGGTAAATATATTTCTCTATGTTGAGAGCAAGAGGGCAGGTTTAAAACACACCTACAGTAAACAAAAAAAACTGTCACAACTTTCAATTTACAAGACCTCTACTGGTACCAGTATAGGTGCTGGTACCTATACTGGTACTAGGGGAAATACTGAATTTTAGCACTGGGAATAACTGCATATTGGTGACGGTGGAATTCTGCATATTGGCATTGGGCCATATACTGGTTTGAAGGAGAAAAAATAATACTAACACTGGAAGTATACTGCATACTGCCACTAGGGCACAAGCTGCATTGGAGGCCATAATGGTACTGGAGACATATTCTATACTAGGTAATACAAGGATATTGTATCGGGCGAGTAGCATGATTAAAAGGGGTTGGCAATGCCAATAGGTGCAGTTTCAAATTTGCAGGATTGCACATCACACTGTGCCCTTTATTTTATTGTCTAAATTTGGTAACCTTGCACACATTATCATGCATACGCAAACTGAAACATACTATACACTCATTATAAAGCATACACATTCTACCATGTGATTCTTGGCAGCGTCACCTGCTTGGGCACACCTGCTGGTTTTGGTTTTCTTTCTTGGCACATGTCCATGCCCCTTATTTGCAAACAAGAAGTGTAGACTCATGGCTGATGTCAGCAGGCTTGGATACAAAAGACAATTCAGTGCACATTTCTGTATTTAAGCAACAGATTGTATTGTACAACTTTGTTCTACTATGCACTGTACTGTTGCCACTACCTGTTACCTACCAAACCTATTCTTTGATCAGTCCTGCCTGCCTGTGACCCTAACCGTGGCTCAAATTTTGACTGAACCTGTGCTTTCTATTGTGGCATAAGGAAGTAGAATTATTATTTCTCATTCCTTTAAGATACTCAGTCTCAGTCCTCAAGAGCTACATTCAGTTCATGTTTTCAGGTTTTCTTTAATCATACACAGGTGAGTTACTCTGTTTTTCTGGGTCAGTAGTTACCCCACCTGTTTCTACAGACAGAAATCCTGAAAACAAGACCTGATGGTAGCTCTTGAGGACTGGATATGAGCACCTCTGCTTTAAGGGATAAGAGGAATGTTTACGTGACAGGTATAGAAGGGTATAGAGGTGTTTTGTTTTAAAATTTAAATTATTGGTTAAATCTATAGTTAGTTCTCAGTAAACATTAGATATTTATATATCATTATTATCTGATTTTTGGGGGGCTATATAATTATAATGACTTATTGCTCTTTGTTCAGTTATTTTCTTGTTACTAAGAGACCCAAAGCCCAGGGGTAAGGGATAAGAGGAACGTTTATGTGACAGGTAAAGAAGGGTGTAGAGGTGTTTCATTTTAGAATTTAAAGTTAGTTTTTAGTAAACATCAGATATTTATATCATTATCATCTGATTTTTTTGTGGCTATATAATTATGACTTATTGCTCTTTATTCAGTGTTCAGTCATTTTCTTACTATAATGATATCCAGCGAGTTGCAGAAACCGCTACTTAATATATTTACCCCTAGGTAGTTGACAGGACACAGTTCAGTTGTTTCACTATTCTTCATTTATGCTGTCAGGATAGCAAAAAATATGAACCCTTTTCCATTAAAGACAAACAAATTTGCAACCCTAGCACTGATTAACACAGCAAAACTGTCTAGTCACCTATCCACTGGTAAGGCATCAGTCGCTCCGACCCCCAAAAAAAACACACACTTTAAATACCTAACTTCCACCCAAACACGAAAATAATCACCTATTAATCACAAGACTTCCACCTGTGTGAGATTACACCAAACTGCAGCCTGTCACACACCCTTTGCAGCCTGAACTGTCTTGGGGAATGACTCTCTATACCACACTATATTTTTATAAATGCACATATCTTTCAGAAAAGTACATGGACTTTGAGCCCAATATGGTGATAGTTGTAGGCATACAAACTAGCATTTTCTGATGGGAGGCGTTGTGTGGATCAGACATTGAAATTACATTTTCATTCTTTCTCCATCATTGCATTTTCAAGTCACACTGTAAAAAAAGTAGTCTGGAAACTCTCTTCAATTTTCTGCCACAGTCCAAAGACATACTGTTAGGTAAATTGGTGTGTATGTGTGTGTGGTAGGATAGATTGTAAGTTCCACTGTGGCAGGGACTTATGAGAATGATTAAATATTATCTGTAAAGCGCTTTGTAAATAAATAAGGTATGAATATGCATCTATCAATGCACTAGACAGACAATTAGGTGTTTTTGCACAAATATTAACACCCTGAATACATGCAGGTTTGTTATTTTGGAAATGATCTTTGTATGTGATATTAAGAAAACAGCTAAGATAAGTCCTTTTATGCTGACAATTTACAACACGAACCATCAGTACTGCATCATCTATGCTGAGCAGCACTGTCTGTTTTTTCCATTGGAGTCTATCGCTTCGTTCTGATTGGTTCCTCTTCCGCAGACAGACAGACATGGAAATAAATTAGTAAGAGTAAAATTGAGGCAGACTACAGCAGGGAAATAACTGTGCCGTTCTTTCTATCTTTAGTCCATAAGGCGGAAACATTTCTTTCCAACCCGATTTTAGGTATTAAAAGTGAGTCGTATAGTGTTATAAAATAGAGTAATTTATTCTCAATATAGACAATTATTTTTCAAAAAGTTTATTGCTTTAACAGTGCATGTTGAAATAGAGCAAAGGTCTTTTAGAGTGAAGATTTGTGTGTCATGTGCAGTTACAATGAAAGGCAGAGTGAAACATGTACCAACATAATTACATTTACTTATTACTTACTGTCAGTGTCAATTCAAAATAATATGTTCTTGTTTATAAATCCTGTTATGACTATCATTTTAAAATTGGCATGGCTTTTAAGAAATAAACGTTACATAGTTAAAGTGCTAACCATGATATTGCTGGGATTAATATTGGTGTTATAAACATTAAGACACAGGGTCAGGATACTGTTGTATCCTCGTCTTGCACAACATCATTAAATGTCAAAGTGCATATCATGTGAGAGAGAGGGACTTAAATGCAATGCCTGTCCTAATAATTGTAATATTTATCTTTTATACGTCTGCATATATAGTGAGTTCCTGTAAGGACAATAATGCTAAAGAGCAGGGGCAAACGCAGGACTTGTAGAGAGGGGTTTCCACACCACGCCACCAGTGGGCATTACCAGCATGCATGGGGGCGTGGCTATAATATTTCACAGTGCTTGGCTGCTCTCCAACTCTTCCTATCCCCATAATATACAGGCAATGCTGCGTGCACTACTGATAGGTGCACGCAGCTCTCCCTTTTCAAGCAGAGTAGTGAAGTGGGAACGGGGTCCAGCCACCACAATTATACAGTGCCCCAGGCTTAGAGGGGGGTTTCCATGCTCTAGCCCCCCCCCCCCCTCCTCGGTTTGCCTATGAAGAGGGCATTAGAATGAGGATGGGATTCTATAAAATCTAAATTTACATGCTGTAGACTTGCTGGGCCTGATTCATCAAGGCACTCATACTAAGCGCAACCTGCGTTTGTTATGAAGTGCACATATTTTGAATTTGCGCACTCCCGGATTCATTAAAGGCACAGATCATAAGATACGTGTGCTGTTGGATTCGGGTGTAGGTCTGCTGTGCTCTACTACAAGACACTGCAGAATACATCCAATTCCTATGTGGAATATAAATTCCCCAAAGAACGCACAGAAAAATATAATAATCTATAATTAATACCACCTGTTAATTATTAAAAAAAAAAAATTTTTTAACTCATTAACTGAAAAACATTTATTAGGATGTTCTTAATGTCTGCTGAACATAAAATAAATTTATACAGTTGCTCCTGATTGTAAACACATGTTATAGCATGCATCCAAGACTGTCATCACTACTGATAAGGTCTTAGATTAGCCCGGTAGGTGAAGCAAGAGATACGGCAGAAAAACAAGTAGCTTTGAGGCACTCAAAGTTTGATTTGGACATGGCTGTGTGAGCTTGAGATTGGCATGCCCTTACTGTATATTGACTATAGCAAAACGATCCTTCCCACCCCATTCACTACCCAAAATCATAAGCTGAAGTAAGTGCCATTTTTTTCAAAGATGGAGTGGACAGGTCTGTGTATCTCCTGGTTTTGGGCTTACGCAGGGTGATTATGCGTTCAACACGTTCAAAATTGGAAGATACGTACCATGATGAATTAGGCTCGTTAAGTCTAACTATCCATTTTTTAAGAATAATATACTTTATTCTCAGCTATGTTTATTTTACCATAAAGTAAACAGCCAAACTTATGTACAAAGCCTGCTGTGAAAAAAGAACAGATCTTCCCTTCATTTGTTTGTCTATATATCAGTACAGCACTCTACCTGGCTTGATGGAAGGTAACATTTTGAAAAAAAACCTGGCTAGAACAAACATATACTTGAATATGCAAAAATATTATTTGACATTTTTACTAGGGATGTGCACCGGCGACTTTTGGTGTCTCGTGTTTTGTGTTTTGGATTTTCGCGATGTTTTGGGTTCGGATTTGTTTCGCAAAACACCTGCTGAAAGGTTTTGGTTTGGATTTAAGGTTTTGGATTTGGATTTATTTTGAAAAAAGCCTAAAAAGTTCAAAAATCAAGTTTTTGGGCTTATTTTCACTCCTATGCTATTATTAACCTCAATAACATTCAATAACAAGCATTTCCACTAATTTACAGTGTATTCTGAACACCTCACAATATAGTTATTACTTCAAAACATTGCAACGAGGTATCTTTCTGGACTGCGTAGTGGAGTGGTCCCCACAATATAATAAGAAAACCATCAACTGGTCTTAATCGCACCAAAAAATGTACCTGGACTGCGTAGAGGAGTGGGTCACCACAATATAATTTAAAAACCCTGAACTTGTATGATTCGCACCAATAAATGTATCTGGACTGCGTAGAGGAGTGGGTCACCACAATATAATTTAAAAACCCTGAACTTGTATGATTCGCACCAATAAATGTATCTTGACTGCGTAGAGGAGTGGGTCACCACAATATAATTTAAAAACCCTGAACTTGTATGATTTGCACCAATAATTGTACCTGGACTGCGTAGAGGAGTGGTCACCACAATATAATTTAAAAACCCTCAAATGGTTTGAATCCCACCAAAAATTGTACCTGGACTGCGTAGAGGAGTGGTCCCTACAATATACAACATAATGCCAAAAAAAGAGTTGCAAGATGGAATTGTCCTTGGGCCCTCCCACCCACCCTGGGCCCTCCCACCCACCCTTATGTTGTTGAAATAGGACATGCACACTTTAACAAACCAATCATTTCAGCGACAGGGCCTACCAAACAACTGTGGCTGAAATGATTGGTTTGTTTGGGCCCCCACACCAAAAAAACAATTCATCTCTCCCTGTACAAACTAAACAGGCTCTACTGAGGAAAGATGTCGTCCTCATCCTCAACCTCTGATTCCTCTCCCCCTACAGTGTGTACTTCCTCCTCCTCACACATTATCAATTCGTCCCCGCTGGACTCCACAACCACAGGTCCCTCTGTACTATCTGGAGGGCAGTGCTGTACTTCATTGAGGAATTGATTATTCATTATTATAAACATAATTTTTTCAACGTTGTGAGGAAGCAACCTCCTTCGCCGCTCACTGACCAGGTTCCCCGCTGCACTAAAAACTCTTTCCGAGTACACACTGGAGGGGGGACAACTCAGGTAAAATAGAGCCAGTTTGTACAGGGGCTTCCAAACTGCCTTTTTTTCCTGCCAGTAACAATATGGACTGTCTGACATGTCTATTTGGATGGTGTCAGCAAAATAGTCCTCCACCATTTTTTCTATTGTGACAGCATCCAATGCAGCAACAGTAGACATGTCTGCAATGATTGGCAGGTCCTTCAGTCCGGACCAGATGTTATCAGCATCCCCGCCAGCGGGTCTTTTAGGAAAACTGAGTTTTTTCCTCGCAGATTTATCCTCCAAATTTTTGTTTTCCATTATATGTAGCACAAGAGAGCGTACCCCTAAGCCACACACACTCGGCAAAGCCTTTAAAAATTATATGCGGCACAGGAGAGTACTACTGGACTTATACTGCAGAATCAGTGAACTTTGTAATATTGCAGTACCACTGGTGGACTTATACTGCAGAATCAGTGAACTTTGTAATATTGCAATACCACTGGACTTATACTGCAGAATCAGTGAACTTTGTAATATTGCAGTACCACTGGTGGACTTATACTGCAGAATCAGTGAACTTTGTAATATTGCAGTACCACTGGACTTATACTGCAGGATTGTTTTTGGATATTTTTTTTTAATTTCTTTTTTTTATAATTATTTTTATTTATTTTTTTTTAGAACTTTTTTTAAAAAATTTTATAACTTGGGAATAATGGGGAAATAACAATGCCCTTAGAAGGACAGAGCACAGGAGACAGCACCACTGGACTGAACAGGACAGATATCCGAGCCCGCTCATCCCTAATTTTTACACATGTGTTTTTCAAGTACTCGTGTAAAACACATGGCCCTGCATATAGACTAATGTATATTTGACCACTTTGATTAAAGTACATACAGGGCATATGATGTCAGTGAACATAACTGTCCACTGTAGGGACATGTGCAATAGATGGGCAGAATGGAATGTAATCACATAGCCAGTGTCTTATGTACATATATAGTATGGACCCAGAATTCTTTACAGGTCCAGTTTGATGTAAAATGCCATTAAATTTAAAGTGACAACAAGCTGAGGAAGACTTTTGCTGCATTTCACTTTCTACTGATGGTATTTACCTTTATATAGCAGGTAAGGCCACTATTAAAATAAATATCAATGTGCTAGATGACGCCTGCTATCAGTAAAAGCTCCCCATTTCTGAATAAGAGACGAGAGGGGTTAAATGTGTCCTCTCAAATTGCTGTCCTTTTATCCATGGGGAAGTACAGAGTTCTATTTATCATTCAAATCCAGATTACGATGTTAAGACAGATTTTTGTCTTAAAAAATAATTTATCACCTCTATTTAACAAAAAAAAATATCGCTGGGTCAGCCGAGAGATTTTCATGGAAATAGAATTATTATTTATCATTCCTTTAAGGTGCTCAGTCTCAGTCCTCAAGAGCTACATACAGTTCATGTTTTCTTCAATCATACGCAGGTGAGTTAATCTGTTTTTTTGGGTCAGTAATTACCCACTTGAATCTACAGACAGAAATCCTGAAAACATGACCTGTTGGTAGCTCTTGAGGACTGGATATGAGCACCTCTGCTTTAAGGAATAAGAGGAATGTTTACATCACAGGTAAAGAAGGTTGTAGAGGTGTTTTGTTATAAAATTTCAATTTATGGTTAAATCTATAGTTAGTTCTCAGTAAACATCAGATATTTATATCATTATCATCTGATTTTTTGGGGGCTATATAGTTATAATAACTGATTGCTCTTTGTTGAGTCATTTTCTTTTTACTAAGAGAACCACAGCCCAGGGGTGCTAGGAAGAGCCCCAATCCCTCTCAGTGCAGGGCTGGTAGTCTGCTGAAGGGGAGCCAATGCAATGGGTTTCCCCTGACAGTAGCATGCTTCTACTGCAGTGCCTATGCCATTTGTACCTATTGTGCTGAAGAGACCAGGTAGCTGACAGGACACAGCTCAGTTGCTTCAGTATTCTTCTTTTATGTTGTCAGGATAGCAAAAAATATGTACCCTTTTCCATAAAAGAAAAACAAATTTGCAACCCTAGAACTGATTAACACAGCAAAACTTTCTAGTCACCGACCCACTGGTTATGCATCAGTCACCCTGCCCCCCAACAAAAGCACACACTTAAATACCTAACTTCCACCCAAACACCAATCTAACCACCCATTAATCATAGGACTTCCACCTGTGTGAGATTATACCACACTGCAGCCTGTCACGCCTGAACACTCTGGGGAATGCTCTCTATACCACACTATATTTTTGTAAAAATACATTTTTTTTTAGGAATGTACATGGATTTTTGGCCCAAGATGGTGGTAGCTCTAGACATACAAACTAACATTGTCTGATGGGTGTTGTTGTGTGGATCAGACATTGAAGTGAAATTTTCACTCTTGTAAGCTTCACTGTGGCAGGGATTTATGTGAATAATTAAACATTCTCTGTAAAGTACTTTGTAATATGTAGCTGCTATGTAAATAAGGTATAAATATGCATCTCTCAATGCACTGGCAGACAAATATGTGTTTTTGCACAAATATTAACACCCTGAATACTTGCAGCTTTTTTTTCATTTAAGAAATGATCTGTGTATGTGATATTCAGAAAGCAGCTAAGATAAGTCCTTATATGCTGACAATTTACAACATGAACCATCAGCACTGCATCCTCTATGCTGAGTAGTGTTGTCTGTTTTTTCTATTGGAGTCTACCTCTTTCTGATTGGTTCCTCTTCAGCAGACAGATGGGGAAATATATCAGTAAGAGTTAAAATGAGGCAGACTACAGCAGGGAAATGACTGTACCATATAGAGATCTATATATCATTCAAATCCAGATTACGATGTTAAGACTGATTTTTGTTTTAAAAAATCATTTATCACCTCTTTTTAACAAAAAAAGTATCGCTGGGTCAGCTGAGAGATTTTCATGGAAATAGAATTATTATTTCTCCTCCCTTTAAGGTGCTCAGTCTCAGTCCTCAAGAGCTACCTACAGTTCATGTTTTCAGGTTTTCTTCAATCATACACAGGTGAGTTAATCTGTTTTTCTGGTTCAATAATTACCCCTCCTGTTTCTACAGACAGAAATGCTGAAAACATGACCTGTTGGTAGCTCTTGAGGACTGGCTATGAGCACCTCTGCTTTAAGAGATAATAGGAATGTTTACGTGACAAGGTAAAGAAGGTTGTAAATGTGTTTTGTTTTGAAATTTCAATTATTGGTTAAATCTATAGTTAGTTCTCAGTAAACATAAGATATTTATATCATTATCATCTGATTTTTGGGGGCTATATAATTATAATGACTTATTGCTCTTGTTCAGTAATTTTCTTATAACTAAGAGACCCAAAGCCCAGGGGTGCTAGGAAGAGCCCCATTGCTTCTCAGTGCAGGGTTGGTAGTCTGCTGAAGGGGAGCCAATGCAATGGGTTTCCCCTGACAGTAGCATGCTTCTACTGCAGTGCCTTTGCCATTTGTACCTATTGTGATAAAGAGACCAGGTAGCTGACAGGACACAGCTCACTTGTTTCACTATTCTGCTTTTATGTGGTCATGATAGCAAAAACTTTGTACCCTTTTCCATAAGAGAAAAACAAATTTGCAACCCTAGAACTGATTAACACAGCAAAACTGTCTAGTCCCTGACCCACTGGTTAGGCATCAGTCACCCTGCCCCCAACAAAAGCACACACTTAAATACCTAACTTCCACCCAAACACCAATCTAACCACCCATTAATCACAGGACTTCCACCTGTGTGAGATTACACCACACTGCAGCCTGTCACACACCCATTTCAGCCTGAACACTCTGGGGAATGCTCTCTATACCACACTATATTTTTGTAAATGTATATTTTTTTTTTAAGAAAGTACATGAATTTGTGGTTGCTATAGGCATACAAACTAACATTTTCTGATGGGAGGCGTTGTGTGGATCAGAAATTTAAATTAAATTTTCACTCTTGTAAGCTCCACTGTGGCAGGGACTTATGTGAATAATTAAACATTCTCTGTAAAGTGCTTTGTAATATGTAGCTGCTATATAAATAAATAAGGTATGAATATGCATCTATCAATGCTCTAGGCAGACAAATATGTGTTTTTGCACAAATATTAACACCGTGAATACAGCTTTTTTTTCAAGGAGAAAGGCTCTTTGTATGTGATATTCAGAAAGCAGCTAAGATAAGTCCTTATATGCTGACAATTTACAACATGAACCATCAGCACTTCATCCTCTATGCTGAGCAGTGTTGTCTGTTTTTTCTATTGAAGTCTACCTCTTCTTTCTGATTGGTTCCTCCTCAGCAGACAGATGGGGAAATATATCAGTAAGAGTTAAAATGAGTCAGACTACAGAATGGGAATGACTGTGCCATATAGCGATCTATATATCATTCAAATCCAGATGATGACGTTAAGACTGATTTTTATTTTAAAAAATCATTTATCACCTCCATTTATCCAAAAAAGTATCGCTGGGGCAGCTGAGAGATTTTCATCTGCTTCAGCGGTGATACTGACCCAAAATGCTATGAGTTAACTTACCATTTCCCCTGACTAGTCTTTGCAGATGTGCGCAGAATACTTTAAAGAATAAAACAGTTTTAAAATGATTTTTATCTGTTATCACTATCCTGCGATGGTGACAGCATAACAGATATTTGTTAAATAGGTTTCCCCATGCTAATGCATGTGAAACCTTTGCTATCGATGTCTAGGGTGAAGCAGAAAAAACCTTACCACCGGCGAATAAAAAAACGTTTCTCAGGCAATAGCGTTTTTCATCCTTTGATAAATTTGTCCCATTTTATTGATTCTAGCTGTAGTGTGTTTATAGGTTACTTACACTATATTTTGCTTCAATACAATGATATTGTGTAATTTGTAGTTTGAATGAGGGCGAACCTTCCAATCCAGCACAAATCCCTCAACCAAGGGTTAATACACTGTAGTTTAACAGATGTATGGTTATCACAGTCAAGCAAAAGTTATTCTCTAAAGAAAGATATTACATTGTTTAGAACTAGGTCATAAATAAAATAGCGGATTAAATGTATTAGATGTAATTCAATGGCAAAAGCTTATACGCAAAAACTTACAAAATCACATCTTTCTAAACACACAAAGGGGCATATTCAATTCTCGCCATTTTCCGCTATTACGGTAATAGTAAGCTGGATTTCAGCTCGCGGCTCAGGGAGCTGCGAGCTGAAATCCAGAGAGAAAACTACTGTAATAACTATTTTTATTCGCAATATTACCGTAATTACCGTGATAACGGTAATAGTGCACGGAGCGCGAGTTTTTGCGCGTTTACGCCAACAATTGAATATGCCCCAAAGAGTTAAAAAAATAAGAAGACATATAAAATATATTCTATGATTCTAGTTTGGACTCTTATATACTTTTATATAACCCATAGTTTATGGAGTTTCATACTAATAAAACAATAGAGTACAAGTCGCATATAATAGTGAATATGACTTTCAATAATATGCATATGTACGTCAGTGATACAGATCTCTCTAATATTAGATGGGGCAGGGACTGATGTGAATCAGTTCTCTGTGCAGCGCTGCGGAATTAGTGGCGCTATATAAATGAATGGCGAAGATGATGATATATTACCCTTGTAAGGCTACAATTGATATTTGATAATATATGGGATTCCCACTCCTGAATTGTGGCAAATGCATCCCCACCGGCAAACACGAGTGACCGGTTGCTGTCAAAACACATTCATGGGAAGGATAGATTTACAACACACTTCATGACACAGGCACAGTAGTAATACATTCTAGAAAGATTGGAATTATTTATTTTCCTTCATGTAATATTATTTAACAATTGTCTACAATCTACAGAAGTGTAAAGGTCACAATGCTTTCCTATAAAATACGACCCAGTAAGACTGCTATAAAACGCCATTAGTTAAGATAAATATTCTAAATTGGCACTGAAGAAAACTACTCCAGCGGCACAAGGTGCTTTTATAGATAGCATTGTTTCCTCTGCATATTTATTTCAATTACAGCTAAAAAGCCAACTGTACCAATATAAATATTCATTTACAGTACTAAATAAATTCCACAGACATTTAACAGAGAGTCTAGAGGAATCAAAATTAAATGTAATAGTTTTTCCGGCAGTAAAAAAAAACGTATATATGATTCAATAAATTTGTGTAGCATTATAAAAAGGATCATAATAAAGACAAATTTCTCTATCTAATAAACAATCTTTCTTCAAGTAAAATACTATATGCCTGTACTTGAGCTCCTTAGCCTTAGGGCGTCTTATTTTACATTATTTAGTAGTAGTCCAATGCTAGACTCACTATTTGTTTCTAAAAACACATACTGTGATATCACTCATTGATGGTCCTGGAATGTTCTTTCTTGGCACACAGATCTACTTGGTATGAAATGGTTTAGAGGGAAAATCTGATCAGATGGAATTTTTAACTTGGATGAACATTTTTATAGTATGATTGTAACACTACTTGTGTCTAGTAAGGTTTGAAGCGGCAGTTGTGAGTTATGCAGTTCTGCTGTGTGACTTGCATTCTACCATGCAGGAAAGTAAGGATCATACAATTATATGTCTGTAGCCTGCAGCTATATGTGAAGTTCTGTTGGCTGATTCTTTCTCAACTATATTTGAGGGTATTTCCCACCTTCAGAAAACATTTATTCATGGTGTTTGCACATTCTTCTCTGCAACTTTTAGTAAATATATCTCTTTTTGTCCGTGGATTTATTTTGTGCGTTTTTTATTTAGTATGGTTGTTATAAATTTAAAGTAGGGGCTGGTTGGGGAAAATAGGCCTATTTATTAAATATGAATGCTATTAGTGTAATTTTAGGGATAGTTGTAGGTAGAAAGGCCTAATTATTAAATGCAGATGTTATTGATTATTAATTTAAAGAGGGGGCTGGTTGGGGGGGTATTAGAGTTTTCACTCGTTGCTCGGCTTTTCATAAGATGAATAGCACCAATCTCTTTTCAAAACAGTGCCCGATATACCATGGTTTGGCCAAGCAGCGACTGAGACATCAGCAGCAGGTTGTCAAAGCTGCAAGAACATGTAGGAGAGGACATCACTGTCTGCCCACTTTTCCAATTCTGGTGAGACAGTCCAAATTTTGCAGGGACAGTTGAGTGGTAGAGAGAGAGAATATATTGGTCCCATTGTAATATTGTAGTAATAGCAAGTAAATCCCAATCTGCCCCTGAATGGGTGGGTGTGACTTTATCACAACTGTCATATGGGGCCCAGTGTCACGGGCACTAGGAGTCTTTACCCAGGGATCACCAGGTGATAGGCTTACCAGAGCAGTATAGGTGGTAATATGGTACTCTGGTAGCAGGGTGATCACGGAACAGGAAATAGCAGATGATGAGATGCTCAGGAAAGTCTATGACTAGCAGCACTGGCAATATGGAGGTAGTAATACACGAGGAACTGTATGGACAAAGGACACGTGAAGGTAGTCAGTGGTCTGCGGTAGCAAGTTGTACCACTGCTATAGTGAGGAGGAATGTCCAACAGAAACGAGGAGGTGATGAGAGTCAGCGGTCTGCGGATAGCAAGTTGTACCGCTGTCTGAGTGAAGGAATGGAATCCAAGTGGAGATATCCGGGGAGTCAGTGGTCTGCGTTAGCAAGTTGTACCACTGCTATGTGAGAGGATACTGGAACAGGTGAAACTGTAAACAGGAGTCAGTGGTCTGCCACTAGCAAGTTGTACTACTGAATATATATGTGAGGAGGTGCACGGGGAGAGACTGCAACACAATATATACACGGGCACCTTGACTTTGATCCACAGTAATATGCACAATATAAATGTATAAATGACTGAACAATACTGCCAATATAGAAAGTCTCTTGAAGTAGTCCAGCATAAGATAACACAGTCAATGATGGCAATAGACTCAGCGGATAGCACACTCCAGAGGAGAACCAACACAGTCCAGCAAGGTATGCAATACACAGCACAGTCAATGAGAAGTATGCATACCGTGGTTCAGGAGGCAGTCAGACAGGAGTGCAGAGATACCTGAACGGCAGGAGGCCGGCAGGATGCGAAGTCCCTGGATGGGTGAAGCGGTGGTCTAGTAGGTGCAGCGCACGGGAAGGTAGACCAGCAGGGAACACAGGAAAGCGTGGAGAGCGGATCAGCAGTAGATGGATGAGTAGTGCTGAGGAGTAGCAGCAGCGGGTCTCTGCGGGAACACGGAGGTAGCCAATAGCAACCAGCAGGTGCAGTAACGATGGGACACGGGAGAGCAGAGTTGAACAGGCACTGTTGATCACGGAGAATAGCGGGTAGCAATAGTGGAGGCAGACTCAAGGAAACACGGGAGCGTTGACAAGGACTGAAGACTGAAGCGCACAGAGGCAGCGGATAGGAATCAGCCAAACAGTCACGATGAAACACAGACGGGTTGCAGGTTGAAGACTGTAGTGCACGGAGGCAGCGGATAGGAATCAGCTAGCAGTCACGATGATGAAACACAGACGAGTTGCAGGTTGAAGACTGTAGTGCACGGAGGCAGCGGATAGGAATCAGCTAGCAGTCACGATGATGAAACACAGACGAGTTGCAGGTTGAAGCCTGTAGTGCACGGAGGCAGCGGATAGGAATCAGCTGGCAGTCACAATCATGAACAGGTGAGTGGATGTGGTTGAAGCCTGTAATGCACGGAGGCAGCGGATAGGCATCAGCTAACAGTCCCAATGATACATGGTAGAGTTGAAGTGATTAGAAGACTGTAGTGCACGGAGGCAGCGGATAGGAATCAGCTCACAGTCACGATGATTCAGTAGATGGTAGAAGTGGTATGGGAACCACAGTAGCAGAAGTGGTTTGGAAACCACAGAGGTAGAAGTGGTTTGGAAACCACAGGAATCAGCAGAGCTGAATAAACAAGGAAACACAGGAACACCTTCAGAGACTCATGGGGAATGAGACTCCAAGATCAGGCAATGTGGTGATGACCACAGGTGCTTAATATAGGGAGGTTGCCTGATCTGCCAATTAAGTTAAAGGAACATACACTGGAGGTATAGAAAGGGCTGCGCATGCGCAGTCCCTCAGGATGGAGGACGGCCACGGTTCCTAAATGTCCGGGAAGAAGCACTCACAGTCCGGTGAGTGACACCCAGACATCTGTAGTTAGGCACACGGCTGGATGCAGGTGCTTCGACTAGGGCTTTGTGTCGAGTTATGTCAGTTTGAGTTTTGTACCCCTTTGACTGATCTGGTTGTATGATATTGAATGAACCCAAATGTTAAGTAAGTTTGAAAGCTTTTGCTCTGTCCTGTCTGTGTGTTGAGCATTGTGAGCACAAGTGTTTGTTCTGAGAGACAGCCGTGAGTTTCAAGGCTGTACTTCCCAGTTTTCTAAGTGTGGCTGACAATATGAGCAGTCAAACTGGTACTCAGTGGAAGTGAGTAAGTAAACACAGACTACAACTGTACAGAGGCACAATAGTGAGCATTATTAGAGAATAATAGAAAATGGCATTGTCCAACGTGTGGTGCTAGCCTTACATAGCCAGTTACATTCATAAGCAAAGGTGAAAATAAGGCGCTTCATAATTACATTCATCATAGCTTATATCAAAAAGCGTAAAGCAAAAAAAACAAAAACTAATTGATAACACTGCCTAAAGATTTACGTTAGAGCTCTCTTGCAGGACAGTTCCTATCATAATGTTGGGTGAAATGTTCTGAAGATAGCAAATGTGTTAAGTAAAAAAAGGGGGACAAGGAAATGATGTTATTCCTGTATCCTCGTTGGTGTTCTCTTTGTGCGCAGTCATCCAGAGTTTGAATAACTTTGTTGACAATCATCAAAGTGACACTGTGATGTTAGTACAATGCAAGTGAATAACTTGTATAGATATTAATGATTTAATGGATATCCAATACGTTTCATCACACTTGGGTGACTTCTTCAGGGATATTACAAGCTTTACACCTTTTATCTATTTCTAGAGACATTGGTATTACCTCCACATGATTTGACATTATCTGGTCCACAATCGATACTGCACCATTGCATAATTTCTTCTATAATATGCATCTTTTGAACTTATTTCCTTAATTCTGCTTATAAAATTGTTTTTGTCCCCCCTTTTTTCCTTTCCTTAATATGCTTTTTTCAGAACATTTAACTCATCTTATACCTGACTAGTGGACTAGTGAATTCCTTCTGTAAACTATTTATGCCTTTAGAGTTTGGGAATCTCTGTACCCAAGCTCAGAGGTGGAACTAGCAATGCATGGTACATGGAAGCGGGGAGGTGGGATCCAGGGACCACAGCTAACTAATTCCCCATGCAGCGGGTCCCATTATCTTCATAGACCCCATAGCACTGCACCTGCTGCACCAATGGTGTTTCCACCACTGCCCGAGCTGCCCCTAGGAGATTTTCACAATTGAATTTGAGCGCAAGGATAATCAAGCATTATATAATGTTGGGTGAGACACTTGTCAACATTTCAGAGTCAATATTGAATTTACATTGGTCAAACCTACACTTATGGTTCAAAGTATAGTTAATCACAAAAGATGTGGTTTTGTTGACCAGTTTGGCACATTGGTTAGCAAAGCTGTTGCAAAGCACTGGGGCTTTAGGTTCGATTGTGGCTCAGGGTGACATCTACAGGCAGTTTGTAAGTTCTTCAACTGTGTGGAGTTAGTAGGTATAATGAATGTATAATTTTCAAACAAAGGGGCAAGCTATGCACCACATTTGGGTTTCTGAATGGTTGTTCTGAATGATCCAAATCTGATCTGATCAGATTGAATTAGACAGGTTGGCTAACAATCTTCACTTATGTATTCACAAAGTCATTGGCTGAACTGGAGGACAACCTTCACTGTAAGATCTGTGTAATATATGTGTACAACTTGATCTGTGGAACATCACATGGTACTTGTGTTACCAAATTGCTCACAGAGGCAGTTGCACAGCAACTAGTTTGAATTTCTTGATCTGGACATGGTTGTGGGACATTAGGAGAGTAGACAATCAGATAGTAGACATATATCAGACATGTAATTAAACTCAGCTGTTTAATCAAGAGCATGTTAACAGAAATGAAAAATGGGGATTACAGGTTTAATGGCAAATTATCGACATGCACAAAAAAACTAATTAAACTTAGTAATGAAAAAAGCTGAAGTAATGAAATCACTGATACTGCAGATGATGCCATCAAATTAAATAATTAGATTAAGATGCTAGCAGTATTTAATGAAATGTCTGACCAAACATGAAATGTGATCTTAAGTTTTGAATATTGTACAACTAAAAAGCCAAGAAGATGCAATAAATATTCCTTTAAGCAAACAGCACATACAGAAATAGATAGGTTTTCACAGGGAAAAAGACAATATAGCATCTCATCCATGCTTGGCTTTTGGGGTTTGCAGTAAGGAATTACATTTTTGACCTATACCAGATCCATTAGGATACTATCCTAAATGTGTGGGAGGGGATTAAGCTGTTTTTAATGAAGTGTGCAGGTAATATTTTATGTCAGAGCTTCAATGATTTCACCTAGTAAAAATATTTTACCTTCATGGTTCATTCCTAAAATCTCAATTTTGGCATTCAGTGATCCCTCATGTTTTAGACTCTTAAAAGTATCTGTTAGAGGTGCTCGAACGGACTGGAATTTGTTTATCAAACCGTTTATAGAATTGGAATAAAATTGAAATTGCAACAGAAATTTGGCTGTTTGAATAACAAAAAAAAAGTTAAATACTTTTTAATTATTTAAAACATATGTAAATAATATTTAAAAACAAAAATATTTAATGACGCTAATGAATGCGAACGGTTGATCTGAAACATGATCAGCAACTGTGAACAGTGAGCTGTGAACAATAAATTCAAAATTCGAATTGCAATATCAACTCAGCGTACATTAAAGATTGTACCACGAACATATTCAAAACCATTAAACCAATAATGTTCGATCTAATTTCAAACATGTTTGAAATGTTCAACTATCTCTAGTAACTGTATAGCCAGTATTGTGTTTGAATAGTATAAGTAGTACGCAAAACTTTTAACCGGAAGCTAGAGATCATTAAGAGGACATATGTCTCCATCAGGGGAGTAACTATAGTTGGTGCAGGGGGTACGGTGGGTAGCAGGCCCAGTGGTGAGAGGGACCCTCCCCCACCTCTGAGGCACCAGCTCCCCTCTGAAACCCCTTGTTCCCTGCTGCTGCCCTTTCTCTGTTCTCAAAAGAGCAAAGCAAGGGCCTCTTCTGTTTATGCACCAGACTACTCATTATCTATTGAGGGAGCCCAGGATTTTATTGTAGTCAGCTGGGAGAGAGGTGCTGGGTTGTGACATCCTAGCAGAACCACAAGTTACGTGGAACTCAAAGTTCTGCCTTGTTTTACTGTGCATGCAAAAGAAAGCAGATTGCTATTGTTGCAATTGGACTTACGTAATGATGCAGAGACAAAACAGATACATTTTTAATCAGAATGTGAAAACCCTTTCTGCATTTTATAACAGGTTCTCAAACTTTGTAACAAATAAGTCGGATATGACTCAACAGTATTGATAAAAGCACTTTAAAGGCTTGTTAAGTGTCCATGTTGTACTGGAACATAGTGACATGACACAAAAATAAATCTGTAAATGATACCACTAAAGGTTGAAGAGCTACATATAATCTTATGTTGGCTCAGTTTCCGTTGATTTCTTTACTTTCTACAATGTAATAAACATCAAAGACTCTGGAAAATACATTAAAGGCTGAGTCCAGTAATTGGTATATTCTGTTTTACTCTATTGAACATATTCTGAAATGTTCAATAGATAGCATTCTTTCAAGTTTTTGCATTTTTAGAAGGCTTAGGTTTGTGCTCTAGGATTTTTCTTGTTGAGCAGGGTTACACAATACAGCACAATTAAATGTTGTGTCGTAGTAATTCTCAAACACAGCATTTCAACATGCTAAAAGATCACTGGAGAATGTTGGTGAATGAAACTTTTGAGCAAATCAGATATGTACTGTAGGGGCCTCATTTACATTAGGCATTCATTTTGTTACCCAAAGATAGGTGTAAAATTATGTTCACAATGTGTATGTTATATTCTAACTCTACCACTTGCCTTCTTGATCCTGTACTCTCACAAATTGGTAGATCCCTATCTCCTATGCTCTTCCCACCCCTAACTAAAATCTGAAACTTGTGAGCAGGTTCTTTTTAGCTCACTGTCTGGCTGTATTACCCAGTATTGGTTTATTACACTTTTTGTTCCCATTTGTAAAGAGCTATGGAATTTGCTGGTGCCGTATAAATAAATAAATGTTGATGATATTGTAAATTGTGAGCAAAAATTACGCTACAGCAGTGAGTAATGATCACTGCAGTTTAAAAAATATATCAGTCTGGTGAGGTTATTGACGTTATTAAGGCTCTCTCAAAATATAAAGCCCATGGTACAGTCGGCTACATTAACGACTATTATACCACCTTTCAGAGAGATCTTTGTCCCATTCTGGTTACCCTATTTAATGCGGGCACAGGTTTTTGCGGGTTTCCTGAGTAGATGCCGAAGGCTTGGATTGTAACAATTCTGAAACACGGCGGACTGCCGATTACTCTCCTCAATACGGATCTATAAATATATGCAAAATTGATCAGCCCTATTCTCCCCTCCCTAATTCACCCTGACCAGGTGGGGTTCGTGCTGGGACATTAAGCAAGAAGAGTTCTAAATCTTGTTGACTATGGCTCGAGACATCATGCCGAACAGTTGATGCTTTTCCTAGACGCGCAGAAGGCATTCGACAGATTGCACTGGCATTTGTGCCACTGGCAGAGCACCTGTGACGATCAGACTCCTGCAAAGGCTTTGATCTGGGTGGACCAGTGCCTATTTGCAGACAATGTTCTGCTACTTATCTCTGACCCAGAAACCTTGTTAGATCAGCTACATCTTTTATTGGATTAGATATAGTTGGGCTTCATACTACAGGTTAAATACTACAAATACTGAGGCACTGCCCTTTCAAATAACTCCAGGGTCTTTGGCCCATTTGAAGTCTAGATTTAAATATGTTTGGGAGGAAAGAAAGATCTCCTATTTAGGGATCCCATAGATTGTAAGCTTACGAGCAGGGTTCTTTTACCTCTCTGTCTGTATGTATTACCCAGTATTGTTTTATTAATGTTTGTTCGCAATTGGAAAGAGCTACAGAATTTTCTGGCGCTATATAAATAAATGTTGATTATGATGATCCATATACCTGAGAATATATCAGCGATATTTGAGGTCAATTATCCTCCATTACTAGCCCAACTACATAAGCTTTCTAACTCTTGGATGACCTTTGAGGTTTCATGCCTGGGTCAGGTAGAGGCCTTTAAAATGATGCTCCTCCCCAAACTCATACACCCATTCAGGACCACCCCCATATCCTCACAAAGAAGTCCATGCCTACATTCCACAAATTGATGCTTTGTTACATCTGCAGAGGCCGTCCATCTAGGTTGTCTTGTGCCCTCAAAATAACATTGGGGGCTTAGCCTTAACTGATCTGACCAGATACCAAGAAGCATGCATCATATCTCACCTAAGAGACTGGTCTCTTCCGGCCCTCCAAAATCCCTGAGTAGACATGGAATGGGCTCTCTATAAAGTGTGCCTGCTTGCAGACCATTCTAAATTCTGTTGGCGCAACTGTGGAGTGGTAGGTTACCTTCACTATTTTCTCCATATTCTGGTCGTGCCCCTTTATTCAACCCCTTTAGCAGGAAGTTTTTGATGCTGCACAGAGAGTCACCTCTGTATCATTGACTCCGACTCCACTCATCGTTTTCCTTCATTTATACCCCGAACAACTGCCCAAACATTACCAATATGTCTGGGGCCATGTTTTAGTAGCTACTAGAGCTGCTATAGCTCAATTTTGGAAACAGTCATCCCCTCCTACCCTCTATAAAGTTATTTTGAAGACCCACTATAGTTTCATATGGACACATTAGATGCTCCTTAGTTTATGGCGCCATCCTCTCCTATCATTAAGTGGATGCTGTGGCACGTATTTGTGACTGATGGTGAGGGTTCCAGACTTATTTGCCCCCCTATAAATACTCATCCACCTACTTCTGATCCGGCTGACCTATCTCTAGCTTCTAGCTATGTTCTTAGTACTATGGTTGCCTCTACTCCCCATCAGGTCATTATTGATATGTACCTATGTTTATGCCCTGTGGTTAAATATACACTGTTATGTCTGCTCCCTACTATGTACCCTTTCTTATTCCCCTTTTATTTCTGTATCCCCTTACCCTTTACTCTTTAAACTTTAATAAAAATGATTAATATTAAAAGAGAAAACTGATCTGATTGTTTAGTTGTGGCTAACCTCCCTGGTTTCTTCCTCTGTCGCACTCGCAGTGCATGTCAGACGTGACATCATCACGCCCGCCGGACATCCATTGTGAAGCGCGACGGAGGAGGAGACCATGGAGGGAGCCGGATCGCCAGTTGACAGCAAGGTAAGTATTTTCTTCAGTTTTTTTTTTTTTTTTTTTTGCTGCCTCCGACGGGCCCCCCTGGGCTGCAGTGCCCATATATATAATATATATAATAATCATTTTTTTTTTGTACATATAGGGGCCCCGGTGCACTGCTGTGCCCGGGGGCCCAAGATGTTCTTAAGAGGGCCCTGGTCAGGGATACACAAAATGTTTCATATTGATGTACGCATATGCATTTTTGGAGGATTGTATCTGACTCTAAATGAGACTCAATTTGAATTAAACAAATGTGTAGGTTTGGCTAAATGAACATTTTTTGTGCCAGACATGTAATAAATGCATGTGACGTTTTACGCATTTTTCATGTATTAACTTGGTAGCTATATAATTGAATTAATGGCAAAATTATGTTGCACTATCGGTTTTGAGTGTTGAGTTATGATCTTAGAAATTAGCTATATTTTAAATAACATTTATCTTTCTTAAATGTGCTAAAATAAGACCAATCCCCACATGAAAACCTCTTAGAAATTGCTTCAGTGAGTGTAACTCATATTGCATTATTTTATAAACAAAATTTAGGAAATGGAGAGCAAAATTATGGTGTGTATGCGTATACATCATTACATTAAAAAAGATTATTATGTACCCACTCTTCAGTTTATGTACTTCTCATTGTGTTTTCTGGTGTGCATTTGTAGAAACACATTGCTTGACATTTGCGGGATTGAAATGAGCATGTTGTCAAAAGTAAAAATGTCAATCCAAAGTCATTGATCTGCTCTTAACTACAACCTTTATTTTTTTTATTAAACTAAAGTACTGCTTGTTGGAGTCTTGTTTATGTCTTAAATAACATCTGAGAGTAAAGGTGATCAGTGCTTAAAATAAACTAAACATATTTTGATTTGGTTTCTGAATGGTTTATATGCACATATGAATGTTATCCCTGTTTAAAATAAATCTAGATAGGTGACAAATGTCCCAAAAAAGTAGTGGCGGAGTCTGAATATCTCCATCTTTGTCTGATTACTGCCGTCTCTGTCTGATTGCTACCAACTTTGATTGGTTACTACCATCTCTGTCTGATTACTGCTGTCTCTAGTTCATTATCACCATCTCTTTCTGATTTCTGTCATCTCTATCTAAATTCTGCCGTCTCTTTCTGATTTCTGCTGTCTCTAATTACTGCTGTCTCTGGTTCATTATCACCATCTCTGTTTGATTACTGCCATCTCTGTCTGTTTACTGTCATCTCTGGCTCATTATCATCATCTCTGTATGATTATTGCTCTCTCTGTATGATTTTTATCATCTCTGTATAATTAGTGGTGTCATAGAGATTAGTATTGCTGCCTCACAGAGATGGGGGCATGACTTCAACTCTGACCAGCGTGCATCTGTGTGGAGTTTGCATGTTCTCCCCGTGTTTGTGTGGGTTTCCTTCCAAATGCCAAATACATGCTGGTAGGTTAATTGGCTGCTGAGTAAAACGGAGCGTCCCAGCTCAGAAACACCATTCATACTGCACCTCGGACCCGGGAATTTCCCGGGTTGACCCCATTCATACTGCACAAGTCTGTGCCCTGGCAATTTGTGGAAGTCATCACCAGAGCAGTTTTCATTGGCTGAAAAATGGAGATGTCATTGAAAGGTGACTGGTTTTTTGACGCAAAAAGATGATGCAAAAGACATCATCCTCCAGATACAGGCAGACAGCCAATCATCTTGTTTTCTGTGCAACCCGGGTTGAAAAACCCGGGTTGCATCATTCATAGTGCAGGCAACCAGGGTCCGACCCAGGAATTACCCCTTGATAAATCCCGGGTTAAAGACCCGGGTTTTTAGACCCGGGATTTTTGACTTGTACTATTCATACTGCACCAAGACCCGGGTCGTTTGAGCTCGCCCCGGCAAAAACCCGGGATTTTGGTGCAGTATGAATGGGGTACAAGTGTGCTGTACTGGGGCTCAAAAGTCCTTTTAGAGGCTCTGATTCGTCATAGTTAGAAGTAGATCTTTCCACAAATGTGTCTATTATTTGTTTATTTAAGTTTTATTTGTTTAACATAAAACAGTGTATTTGAAGATAATTATTCATTATTGTTAGATGTCGCCAATCCATTGCCTTATAAAATGGTTTGTTTTTATCTCCTTACATTTTGGGTTTCTTTCCTACTTTGTTGTTTATCATTACTTTTTTATGACATTATAATGTCCTGGACATTGTAATGACTTTACAGTGCGTGTAATTTACAAGAAGACTGTTTCCATGACAACAGAGGCTCTAAAAAATGGAAATGTTTGCACATGGCTCACTTGTTTTGTAATCCCCGTGTTTTATGTTCTTTCAGACAGTTAGACACTTAATTAAACTTGGCTTTGCATCCACACAGATAATATTTCAGTCTTTAAGCAGTCTTAGGCGTTAGTAAACCTTTAGGAACTAAGGCAATATAAGATATCTTAGAATACCTGTCTACTGCAAATATCACATCTATGCACATATATAAACCAAAACTGCAAACGTACCCAATCTTTTCTAGTTAGAAATGAACAAACTGTAGGGCGAAATTGAGCACAAATCCAGTTTTAAAGTGGAACAAGCCATTTTGCAGAGGTGCAAACTTCCAGAGATACAGGGCCTTATGTAGTGCTGAATTAAATTTCCATCTAAAATACCGGTGTAAATTGCATTAAAATAAAAGACATATTCTAATGTAGTACGCCGGACACATTTTAGCTGATTGCTATCATTATCAATTCATATCTTATACATAAGTTTCCTAAAGGCTTATTTGCATCTGCATCCAGGTCTACATCTGTCACATTTACTTGAACACACCCTTGTTGTACTTGGCTTATCCTTGGGTCAGGCTGGGCTGGAGGGTAGGAGGGCATCTGCTCCCTGGGCCGGTCTCCTGCTGGGCTACTTTGGGCTCGGAGACCTGCATTTTTTTAAAAATGTTCCTAATAGGCTGCTAAATCGAGTCTTGTTCCCCCAGGCTAAAATTTTCCATCCCTCCCCTGCTTACACACACCTTGTCTGATGTGATCCACCTATACAAACATAAGGAGCTGTATATGGAAGATGGGACTGACACTACATAGACTCAAGCATAAGTCTTTTTTGCGGGCAATTAAAGTAGTGAAATTCATATTTTGCTCTATGCAAACAGATTTGCGTCCATCTCTACTTGAGGCCTACAGCTTTCAAGTAATCCCTTTTGTTTCACCAAACATCCTGGCTATAACTTACTTGCTATTTCAACTGTTACATTTGTTTAAATCACATTGACTGGTGCAGAGTCCTCAACTAGTAATTATCACTATTGGCTAGCTATGTATGCAAATACCCAGGGAATACATTGCCTTTTGATGGTGTAATTATTTGTTACTATATGGACTTTACTTGTCCTTAGGCACGAGTCTGTAAATATTTGGAGATATGATCTCATGCTAGTTTAAATTATTTGGTGTTCAATGAGGACATAATACCCATTCACAACATTCACTGATTAGATTTTTTTTAATTATTATTATTATCATTATTATTCCCTTTCTACGTTCCCAATATTTGGTATTATGAATGGTTTTTTTTAATCTATTTACTGAGTATGTATAATGTGTTGACCTATATATGCTATTTTATATGTAGTTGCTATGATTACATTATTTTAAATTCCTAAGATCAATTGCACCTCGGTTTTCTCTATCACTTGTGTTACATAAGCGATATCAGTGTTGTTTGAGCGCTGTCTTTTTCTTGTGCTTATCCCCTCATGATTCATCATTTCTGATAATGAAGCCAGTGCTCTATAAGTGAGTTTCAACACATGCCATGCTTTTCATGCACAATAAACTTGTTGGTCCAGAAACAAAATAGAGGACCTTGCACTAGACTGCTTGTGGGCCATAAACTTTTTGGTCATTTTCAGCATTTCACAACCTAATGTAGAACACTACAACCAATGTTATGCCTTCAACATTCTAGTTCTCAATGCATCTTGGGTAAATTACAAGAGGTCTCCATCTTTGTTCTAGACTCGCTTCCCCCCCTTGTACCTAAAATCCACTACTGATTGAAACTGAATGACAATAAAGAATGGTGACTGAGGATTATTCAGAAGACTTGATGGCAGGACTGGCTGGCTGCTACATTTCCTGCTGACTGTCAAGGATGGAAGGAAGATTGGTGAAACTCGTGGAAGTTTATTCTTCACATCTATGTTCATTGCACCAGTGTTTTCCCACAAAATGCAGGGTGGGTCTTGGGCTGCACAGCTGCCTTGCTGGAAGTAGAAGAATGAAAAGCCTTGATCTGCTAGTCTGTGCCCAACAAGGATAGCCCAAGGGTTGGCTTGACGATTATTATATCTGGAATGCTAGGCTGCCTTTTTATTTTATATTACAGTTTTTGCATTGTGATTATTACTGAATCCTAACATTTCTATAACTCTTTAGTTAACGTGTAAAATAAAACACATTTAGCATTGAAGAAAATTGTGACAAAAGCTACCTGCATAAACAGCACTGGAGTCTGGAAAAGGCAGTAGTGCTAATTTAATCAGAGATTATCTCCAGATATGTGCGGGTAGACAATGCTAATTGGTCTGATATTCTCAATCTCCTGTAGTCAAAAGGAGAATGGAGAAAGGGCGTGGCTACAGTACTTTAAGTGATTATGGGTGTGGTTAATTCTGTACTGAATTTTTATTCAGTAATGGTAGACAGTATGGTTCCATAGCAAAGTGGACAGCGTAACAATAATTTAAGCCTTGAAAATCACCTCACACAATTAAAATTACTGTATTACTGTAACAGCTTCATTATATATATATATATATATATATATATATATACACAAGTTAACCCGTGCATGATACTCATGCATTCTAGTCGAATTAAGCTACTTAATGTCTTAAAAAGGATCTTGTCATGCATTTGGACCTAGCCCAGGCCTCCTCAGGGGAAGAGCGTTAGTTCCCGACGCAAGCGGCCTTTTTAATGTGTGTTCATGAGGTAAAATTACCTCACAAAAATGAGTTTGACCCCTCAACTCATAAATTTAGCCTTTACTACCCCTCCCACGGGGGGAAGGGGGGATGATGGAAGTTAACTGACTTGACTATTATAATTTTTTTGTCAAATAATGTCAGTATACCAAATTTCAGGTCAATTGGATGAGCCCTTTCTGAGAAAATAGTTTTTTCCACACACACACACTAACGCACGCCTCTACACATGTGTGTTCATGAGGTAAAATTACCTCACGAAAATGAGTTTGAGCCCTACCAAATTTCAGCCCTTTTTGAATTTTTTTCCCCACACACACTAAGAATTTAGTAGGTCAGTGTATAACTCTGCCCAGCAAGTGGCGCTGCAACTTGGTGTTTTTTTCCACACACACACACAGACAGACAGACACCACTAAGCATTTATATATTAGATATTATGATAATGTTGCGTTAGACTTTGTTCTCGTTGTATGGATGTTTCATCTAGCATGGATTAAGATGGCAGTTATTGTTCTCTATAAAATAATATTTATTTTATACTACAGCATAAAAATGATCTGGTGTCTATCGAAGATATTAAGTCAATCTAGAATAAGGATTATCGGATAAACATTTCCTAGTAAATAATTAAGTATACTCTAATGTCTATTTAAGTCAATGTGAGTTTTTTGGCCAAGTGGTCTGCGCTTAGCTCTTTTGGAGTGTGTCAAATTAACCCTTTGACTTTACTTTCTAATTAGCTGAATGCCTCTGTCTTTCCCTTTTCAGCATATGCAGTCACTTTCACTGAGGTAATCCAGGATTGTACACTACAAATCAATTTAAATCCACAGTACACACAAGGCAATATTCAATGTGTTTGTTTTTCCAGAATCAAATCTGAAATCGAATGCAGCTTTATATAAAAGACGAAGGAAAAGTTTTAAGGGAGAACAGCAACAATTCCGTTTTATTTTTTTCTTAAGTTACTTTATATTTATCAGTAAAAATATTACGATCATGCGAAAAAAACATCTTTTCATAGGTATCAGAAGCTTAAAAAAGACAAAAATTTCAATAATTAGAGGGAAGCAAATGGAAGCTTTAGTGAGCTTGAACAACTTTAAGACTATTTTAGAGCTGATTTTTAAGAAAAATAATTTTGAACATCAAACTTTATTCTTCACAATTCAGGAGTAACAGATACAACTCCATTTTCCCAGTATTCACTTTGTTTTTGAGACTAGAGCAGCACTTTTGCATCATGGAGCAACAAATGGTGTCAACCTCACTCTATTGAGATAGCTTGGTCAATGTGCTTTCATTATTACCGCTTGTGTAAAAATGCCCTAATATTAGGTTAACTATGTTTTTGTATACAAAATAGATGCTGGTGCTATAGTTAGTGAAAATAGAAAATAATATTTTTTACACTTGAACAATGTCATGCAACAGCAATGCCAAGTAGCCCGTTATACATTTATAATAGTTAACTGTCCTAAATTTTTAAGTGGTCCATTAATGTAAAAAATGTTTTAAGAAAAGGGATCTGGATTTACACAAACAGACAAGCTCTGGGACCTGAATAAATAAACAGTGGACTTTATTTTGGCCACACACTAGATGCGCTCCAATGTACCAAGACAGTCAAGTAGACATCGTGGTGGGTACCTACTCCCCACTCTTGTGAGAATTCTCAAAAAAATTATAAATGTGCCTAAGTTTTCCAAGATTTGGAAAAGTCTAAAGAGGCATGATAAGAAAAAGACCAACATCCTACCACTTTACAGGGGATGTGGTCATATTTCCAACAATGGAAATGCCGGCAGTTATCCTGTTGACATGAAAATGTCGACAGGCTAAATGGTGACACTTCCATTCTGGTTACAGCTTCAAAATGTTGACAGTATGATTGCTCTCTGGCATTGCTGTTTTAATGTCGGCATTGTGACTGTCAACATTGTGAATGTTGACAATCACACTGTTGTCATTTTGAAGCTGTCACTAGAATGGAAGAGTCAACATTTAGCTTGCCCACATTTTCATGTCAACAGAATAACTGTCGACAAATCCATTATCCCCATTATGTACCCAACCCCTTTACAGTTACCCTGCAGCTGGTACCCTGATTTCAAACAATGCCTAATGTTGTCTTAGCTGCTTTCTATCCAAAGATATTTGTGTGTGGTTTATAAACCATCCCTTTGTTACATGTCAGCCTCCATACCTGAGGAGTGAGGGCATTTGATTTTGACTGTATTGCAGGGTTGTTTGAAGTTAGTGTAGGAGTTGCAAACATGAGGCAAGCTTTGCTGCTTTGATCACAATGTGAACTAATTACTCATACTTCATTTTGCTAGACACTCTCATATCCTTTGCTTAATACTTTATAAATTCAATAGATATCATTTTTCCTGCAGTAATCCAACTGGCCAATCAGAAATGCTAAGAGATGGCTGCAATTTAACTTAATATAGCCACAACACTAATAAATGAAGTACTTACTATCAGTTGGAAGTGTCAATCAGCAAACAGTCAATCGGAAGTAGCTAGATAATGATGCTGGTGTTGTTGTCATCATCATCACAACATATCTTTACACCAGTTTTGTAGTACCCACAAAAAAGACATCTACTAAGAAACATATCTGTGCATGCATCCAAGGCTTGTTAGATTACATGTTCGGGTTGAGTGCATATGTACACACCATTACTTTGCTCAACTAATGTTTGCTTGTTCATTTGTCTTCACCTTAGAATTGCTCCCAAAATAAGCCCTTTACTTACTCAAGATGCTAAAAAAATGTTAATCCACTCTCTTATAATCTCCTGCCTCCTCGTATCTGACATTTCCCCCCCCCAATCTATCCATTTAATACATCTTAAATGCCACAGCAAGACTGATGTTCCTCTCTCGTTGCTCCAAATCTGCAACATCACTTTGTAAATAACTATACTGGCTATCTGTGTCCTCTGGACTACAATTAAAATTACTCATCCTTACCTACAAAGCTCTTAACAACTCCACTACTTCATACATCTCAAATCTCATCTCAAAATATTCTCCCTCTCATACACTTTCAGATCTACTTCTGACCAGCGCCTTACCTTGCTTCCTCTCTGGTACCCACCTCTTACTCCTTCCTACAAGACTTCACACTCCACCCACTTATGAAATTCCCTACCACGCCCAATCAAGCTCTCCCTGTGCTTTCAACTGTGGTCTCTTCCAAACAGAACGCATGTCCTTATTTTATGTATGTCCTGTACCCCACTAGCTGCTGCTGTAGAGCACTATAATGCCTTACAATCAAAAGTAAAAATAATAATAAATATTGGTTTAACCCATATAATGTCTGCCTTCACTATGTGTAGAAATTAAGTACATTTTAAGATAGAATAGAGTTGAGACATTGCTTCCTCCGCTAATGTAAAATGGAACTGCTATATACAACCGTATAATATTGTCAATTTGCTGCCAGTTTCCAGAACAACAAATTAAGTTTTTTTCTATTTAAATGACCACTAAATCTCCAATTTGAAATTTTGACACAGGTGTCATGAAGGTAAAATGCACTCATACCCTAACATTCTAACATAGCTTTGTTAAAACTGAGCAATTGCTCCTCCCTCCATTATATGCAGCTAAAGCCACAGCTCACATATTTATGACACTATTCTAATAGGATATGAATGTAGGATAAAAAGATTCTACTCCGTGTATTGCATGTCAGTTAGATTGCTGAAACGACACTTAACCTCGGCATGCATGCAAATCCACAAGGCTAAATGCATCTATGTATAGAACATTTCTGTAACTTTGGATACTAGTCAGATGTTAACACAAGTTTTACCTTCCCCAGTTGAATGGCTGAGTCATTAACAAAAGTAAAGCAAACAAATGAGTAAATGGTCTCTGGGACAAACCATGTTACAATGCAAGGGGTGCAAATTACTTTATTATTTTGCACGTAAGTTAAACACTGGATGTTTTTCAATGTTGCACACAAACATTTGATAGCTTTATTTTTACACTGAAATTTAATGTTGATCTAGGACATGCCCTACCCCAACTATAAATCTGTCCCCACATTTTAAATGTACATGGTTTTACCCAGGTGCAAAGTTACTCTTTTTTTTATGCTTTGCTCTCTTTAATGACTCAGGCCCTTAAAGTTTTATTTTACAATAATATAAATGTAACTGACTATTACAGAATATTTTTTAAAGAGAGATATTGGCAAATTATTGCCAGCAGTTCTTTCCTGTTTTATCTGACCTCTCTTTTAATGCCATCCGCCTTTAATCCAGTCTCTATTGTTCACCTTCTATATTATCAGCTTCCTGCAGCCTTGTTGAGCTGTGATTTCTGATCCAGTGAAAATGTTGCCATTCTTAATAATGCTAAGCTTTCTGTAAGACACACACTTTCACCTCGTCGAAAGTAAGAAAATAAATCTGATGAATTATTCATGGGGGAAAAAAAATCTTCTACTGATAACCTCAGGTATGTAAAGCTTACAATTTGGAGCAAACAGATAAAACTGGCAGGTTGTTAAAAAACATTAAATATTATATCGGTAATCCCATATCAGGTTTAAAATAAGTAAATTCCTGTAAACAAATTTGATTTTAAAATGTTTATTTAACTCTGTTTATAAGGCAGGTTGATGGAGCTCATAAATACACAGAGGATATTTCACTTAGCCTATCAAAGTGAGCTCTGTGATATTAAAATGACTGTACTCTAAGAAGCCATTCCAGCTGGCATCACTAAATTTAGCTGTGAAGTGTGACATTGGGGAATTTCATGCAGATCCCTCTCCTTCTTTCAATAGCTCCTGCGAAAGTCAGAGGCATACAATGTCATTGCTCTCTATCGCTTCTCATTCATTAGTCCCTGTATAAAACACAAACACCCCTAGATAGAACACAATTAATCATTTACATTGAGCAACAGTCATATAAGGAAAATGTATATATTTGAAATCAACTCCATTAGAATAATGTCACTAGCAGATTAGGGACATATTTATCTGCAATATTATATGCTTTTTTTTTCTATACAATGCTTTGCAAGGGTGAAAACTGAACCCATTGCAAAAATGTTGACTACTATGGGACTCATCAGTATAAGGAAAATGCATGTAGCTACAGATGATAATAAAATGTGAACTGTACAGTACATAGTTCAGGCACCTATGTCAGGTTGATTTAATGTGTGCATAGCAATGGTTAATAGTGTTTTAGAATGAAACTGATATCTGATGTTAATTGGAATTGGCTGTCTTATAGGCCACACAAGCAGTGATTTCTGGGTAATTTGACCTTGAGATTTACCTGACAATTCCTGAGCTGGGCAGGACTGTGCAACTTCAAGTCAACTGCATACAAGCGCTATTCATGCAATGGAATGGGGTGCATTAGCATATGCTGTAGTGTTAATTTGGGGAAATAATGGAAAATTGCAATATGGACGTATTTTGTAAATTGTCCCCATGTAATCTAAATAAATTGAAAATGTCTTTATTATTTTAATAAAAGAAATCCTATATACCACAAATCCCATTTATTACCTTCAACAAGATATGCACATTCAGGGGAGGGCTGCAAATATTAGCCCGGAGGGCAGATGCCCCCTGTCCTACAGCCCAGCTCACCCCTGAGCACACTCACAGGTTGCTGAAGACTTGCCCACTACAGACGCATTGAAGAGAAGCGGAGACAGAGGAGACAAGCTGTGATCGGAATGTACACTGTAGCAAGTGGGAACTGTAAGTGCAAGTTTGCTTGTCAATATTACTATCATTGTTTTTATATCAACAACTCCATTTATTTGCAGTACCAGTTAGACTATCATTGTTACATTCTCAATAAGGCTACACTTATGGGCACGTTTGCACTTACAATTTTGTATGTTATTTTTATTATATCAGCTTTTCTTTGTGTTTTTATTAACAAATAAATAGGTAAATATATTTTTTAGCATTGCCTTTGATACTCCCTGTATATTATCAATTGATATATATTAATTGATATGTACTTGATGTAAGTTCCTTTCAGCGCTGTTATTCTTTCTTTGTTTACACTACAGATGCCCCCACACAAATGAGCAAGAGGAAAGAAATGACAACAAAAAGGTACTATGAAACACACTTTAAAAAGTTTTCACTGTCAAAATAGACACAAACTGTAGAGAAAGGAGTTGATCAATATGATATTAAGGGAAACAAACTACTTGAACGCCTGATAGTCTACCTCCATTTTTCTGTATATAATGGCATTGCTTAATGTAGAAGAGAGTAGCAACGTAGATTCAAAACTAAGCAACTGCCGCAGTCCACCGGGGGTTCCAGGCTCGGTCACATCACTCCCCTTCTTTTTTCCTTCTCCCCTTAACTGGAGCACGTTGGCTAAGTGGTTAGCACTTCTGCCTTACAGCACTAGGGGTCATGAGTTCAATTCCCGACCATGGCCTTATTTGTGAGGAGTTTGTATGTTCTCCCTGTGTTTGCGTGGGTTTCCTCCGGATGCTCCGGTTTCCTCCCACACTCCAAAAACATACTGGTAGTTTCCTAACAACTACCTGCTAACTGGCTGCTAAAAAATTGACCCTAGTCTGTGTGTGTGTGTGTGTGTGTGTGTTAGGGAATGTAGACTGTAAGCCCCAATGGAGCAGGGACTGATGTGAGTGAGTTCTCTGTACAGCGCTGCGGAATTAGTGGCGCTATATAAATAAATGATAATAATAATAGTTGCATACACCTATATGCTATTGTTTGCCTCACTCAAGTTGTATATCGGCTCTCGGCTTGTACCATATGCTCATCTTTGTACAATATTTATTTGCTTCATCCGAGAATTATGTAATTTCTTTATATAACTTTTGAGTTACCACTTGTGTTTGCCCCCTTGTGTTCATGCAGAATATTTGTGCATTGCATGCCAAAAATTATAAAGTTAAAAAAAAAAGAAAAGTAAGCAAATAAAGTAAGTGTTTCTGAAAATATAATGCATTGTTAATTAAGATGTTGATTCATGTATATGTCCATTATAACTATAGTAAATCTGGATGAGACAATACAATTAGATATTATATAGGAAGATGATGAAGGTGGTGGTGATTAAATCATTATCATGATTATCATCATCATCATTTACAAAAGAAATCTAAGCCAACCACCTTTGCAGGAAACTGGAGACACGTTTCCTTTCCTAATCCGTAACACTTATATTATTCTATCTGTGCAAAAACCCCACTAGAAGATGAAAAGAAAGACACATACAGGGTAAGTTTATATATTGTTGCAAAATAACATCCTTGTAATTTATCTTGTGAACAAAGCTATAAGAAGAAAACAGCTACATTAATTTAAACTTCTGTCTCCCACATAATCCACAAGAAGATTTATTATAGACAGGAGCTGAGAGAAATAAAAGCATCTTCAAAGTAAAGTACCTTTTTTTACAGACTCTGACATACACAGCACATATGAAGGAGGGGGTATGACTGAAGCATAATGGCAAAGTAAAATATATGATTAATTATATAGGTGGATTTGTATTCAAGGGTGAAGATACAGTTGCACGTGTTACAATAGAGCAAATATACAATGCAGCAGCGAATCATGTAGTTCTAGTTATAATTCATTTAGCACATACATTCATTCTATAATTGGATTTTTGTGTCGTTGTTTCATAGAGAGATGCTATGCACATAATGTACATATTTCCAAAGGAGATGCACACACATTAAAGCGTGAGAGATACATTGGAGCAGTTACATCACTCATCAGAAATGCACACACAATATAATTAACTTCTGATTTTCTTTACAGTTGCATCTTGGACACAGTGAAGGTTATTTACAGCATTCACTGGGGCAGCACGGTTGCTTAGTGGTTAGCACTTCTGCCTCACAGCAGTGAGGGTATGAGCTCGATTCCCAACCAGGGCTTTATCTGTTTGGAGTTTATATGTTCTCCCTGTGTCTGCGTGGGTATGCTCCAGTTTCCTCCAACGCTCCTAAAACATACAAGTAGGTTAATTGGCTGGTATTAAAATTGCCCTTAGTCTCTTTCAGTCTGTGTGCGCTAGAGTATTTAGACTGTAAGCTCCAGTGGAGCAAGGACTGATGTGAATGAGATGTGCAAATTTTACTTTAAACTCATAGAAAGCAATCACACATTTGTTTTCATTGTGTAACTTGCACTAAACAGATAATAGCTCATCGCTGATTGCAAATACCCTTAATTTATAGCATGACCATTTCAAACCAATGCATCACAAATAAATGCCACTTGTTATGCATGTCTGTATAGATACATCTGTAGTAGAGGGTTCTGAAACACATCAGGTCGGCTATTCAATATTCAGGGAGTTCGCAAAACGCTGCCCGGTTCCGTACCACTGGCAAATCCCATAGCAAAGAAATTACAATGTCCACAATGTGGCTTGTTCCAGTGTCCCAGCACCTCTACCTTTGGAGTAAACTCACATTTACTTACACACTGAATTAGCAAAATCATCATCCCATCATACTAGCCAGTATCCACATCAAGGTAGACATGGGCAACTTGTTTCAGCCAATTTGTGAATTAGTGTGACTTGTCATCAACAAATTAATAAGAAAATTAATTTTGACTGGTCAAAAATGTAGTTAATAGTTAAAGCAACAACTGTCACATGTGTTTAGCTTTACAAAGTAGCTCACAGTCACAGCTAATTGCACACTCATTTTACATATATTCATTCAACGCACTGGCCCAAAAAAACCCTCTTTGTTCTCTGTAGGTGTAATTAGCTCCATTAACTATTTAAGTGTAGAAATCCACAGTCAATGCATTGGTGAATTAATTTAAACTCACTGACTGGTGCAAAATACACTTTTTTGGTACTTGTCATTAGCACCATTACTACTGGAGATAGTAGTACAATACTAATGTGCATTGTGATCTCAATTAGTTGACCTTTTTACAGTGTACTGACTAATAAACTAATACATTTAATTTTTCTTGTCATTGGTGTAGTTTGCTATTTAAGCACACAAATAGGCAGGCAATACTTGTCATTTCAACTAGTACTTTTTTATAACACACTGACTGGTGTAAACCACAATGTTTGCTGTAATAATCACTAGTCAGTCTATCCACCTGCTCTAATTAAAGCTCTTTTCCCTTGTTAAGCCACAAGATCCAATTAGCTTGACTTAAATTGATGCCATTAACTTTATAGAGAATGGAGACTTTTGAGAAGAAAAATAGCCAAATTAAATAAAACTTTCCTTATGTTAAAGGACTGCTCGTGTCCTATGCTCAAAGGTGGACAGATGGGAATGAAAATGTGCCACCAGCCTAAATATGGCATGGGGGAAAAAAACAGACAAATGTGCTCACACAGCCCCACATTGTACAATAAAAAATGCAATTTAATGTCATTGGAAATATAGCAAAAACATGGTCTCTGATATATCCCCATCTGACTTATTTGGAATCTGCAAAAACGGTAATGGGTGGCTCACATTTATCCATTGACAATGCCTAATTACGTAGATAAAACAAATTCTAAGAATGCTTAGTTAATTGTGTTTAGCAGAGATGAATAAGAAACAATAATGGATGCAGCAAGCACATAAGTCTAAAATTAATTTCCTGTCCCATCCACCACATCTGAGAAGCACACAACCCACCCCCATAATACTGTAAGGTAAGATGTACTGTATCATATGGTAATGGCATATACCACACATTCTTTGTGTTTCTACTGTGCTTAACCCTCTAATACAGAGATTTTTATATGCTTAGCATTGCATGTATACAGTACAAACAACGTAAGGGAAGACCAGTGCCAATCTTAACAGATTACATTGCTCTTCTATGTTTGTGGCTAAATCACATGTAATCTTCCCACTAGATGGCAATGCTTGAGAGACTAAATGAGCAAAGACAATCCCTCATTGACTATTTTATGCTGTAGTAAGTGGCCTTTGTGCTTCAATACAACTTGGACGTAGCTGCGTTCCTTGGCGCATAGTCCAGTTCTGGGCATCCACAGAATGAATCCGCGGATGGTACTCACAAAATCGGCAGATATGCTCATTAATGAATCTCTATGTCCATGAAAGCAAATTTAGCAGTAGCTGGACATCTGAAAATGATGCCAAATCACGTTATTTTCAGGAGAAACTACTGAGCTTTTGTGACACAGCTGTACTTTTAGATATTTAGCTAGAGCAGCATCCCTCCACTTCAATATTCAAGTACTCTTAACAGCTCATATTTTGTGATTTTTCTCTCTGGAGGAGCAGGTGGGATAGTTACTGACCCAGGAATATCAAATAGACCCATTTAGTTTTGGGCCCCCTTTCCTCCTATGTTATTTGCTCCAACCTTGTCCATCGGACAAGGTTGGAGCAAGTTAGAGAGGCAGATGTCAGAGGACAGCATACTGATGGCCTATACCAGGTTATGTAGCCAGTTCCTGTAGAATCATGAAAAGGAGAGAGTGAGAGCAGGATTGAGTGACTGGAGTACCTCAGCTCAGTGGCAGAATATACGAGGTGATGGCAGATATGAGGGCAGATTTTAGGATTCTTTGTTACCAAATACTAGTTAAAATCCTGTCAAAATGATGGAAAAAATAAGAGTAGGATCATGTTGGACCCTTTTGCATCCAATTTGACTTTACTCTTGTGGCAGCATTGATTGAATAGTTTGTGAGATGGCTGCTTAGCCACAAAATGCTTAGCATTGAAAAATTCACAAATACTGCTCATGGGACCACAGTTATGGGCGCTAATATTTGTTTCATAAAAGTTACCGACATTAAGAATGGCGAGGCATCTTGTTCACTGACTGTTCGCTCTTTGATTGTTTTCTCTGTGGCTGGCAATTTGCAGAGGAGTCATATTTACATGGTGCTGACGATCACATTCACGTTATCTAAGGTCATCAGTCACAGTTTGTCATTGAGCTTTATCCCGTTCCACCCTTTATCTTTTTGCTGCTTCTTGCTGGGCAGTTACTTTCACAGCAGACATTTGTCTTTTAGGTGGCTCCGCAGTTACACTTGGCTGCTTAAATTAATTAGTATATTCCTATTAATTTAACACTAAGTGCAAATAAAATGAATGGATAGAAAATAGAGTCAATTTGGAATACCAAAGGTCATTATAAACGGTAACTGCCACCCAAAAAACCTAAATAAACAAAGCAAAATAAGCCCAATAGGAAAATCTAGTCAGTAGGAATAGTCAAGTATACAAAAGAGTCATTTGCAAACATTTTACCAAATTTGCTTGTGTTTTGTGTGTGTATTTATAATGCTGAGGAGCAGCGTTAGCCTTTCATATAGATCGATAGTGACATATAGAGACATTAGATGCATTTCAGTACAGTTATCTGTTGTGTTATAGCTCTTTACTGCCACCTAGTGTTTCACCACACACATATAAAGGTGAGGAGCAGCGTTAGCCTTCAATATATATATATATATATATATATATATATATAAGAGCAATAGCAGCAAGTGTAATAACTAGAGGCACAGAGAATGATGAGTGTGTGGGATTTTCAGTAAGGAAGTCCAGTGGCTGACGTCCAATCACATGTTCCTTCCTAAGCCTGGAACACCGCACTCCCTTCAAGTTTCTCCTGGTTGGGTTACAGCGAAAATCATTCAAGTTTAAATAAACAGTTACAACTGCTGGCAAATCATCCTGTTTGATAGCACATTAAATTGCTGGGGCTTTGTCATGGTAGTTATTAATCACATTAATATCCTTATCCAACGAACTAGAAACAGCGTATTCAACAACAAATCATTTTTAAAGTATGAAACTTTTGCATGGAAATCTGTAAATACTACAAAATACTATAAATAAAGTTTAGTGACCCTTTTTACCTACAAAATAATTATAAGTAACATGTTTATTTGTTATGAGGTGTCAATCAGGACATTTCTGCTAGAAAACAAGTGTCAGGGGTGTAATAGAGAACTTATTTCTTCTTAAAGACAATGCCCTACAGAAAACAAATGTACAGTATAACTGCATTTACCTTCACACTGCTTCATTAAACACGACCTGTAATGAGGACAGTGCAGCAGTCACAGAGAGTCTCTCTCTAGAACAATTGCTACTGATGCTTTGGAATCCTCGCTGATGGCAGATGCTTCTTCTGTTCAGCAGAACAATTTGTTTGTGGGCAGCCTAGGGCTTTATGGCTCCTGATCACTCACTGGAAAATGTGGACTTTGGCACTGAGAAGTGAGCAGCAACTATCGAGCATTTAAAATAATGTAAGACTTTCACACAGGAACTGGCAATGTTTTTACACCCTGGTAGATGCTTTAACAAGGTGCACACATAAGTACACAGTTTAACATTCTGTCATTTGTTTTTTTTATGTATGATAACATAGGGAAAATGTATCATTCGGAGATTTTGCTCCTCTACCGGAAATGGAAACAAATTATTCGTAGTCACTCCGAAAAGCTACTTAAAAAAGGATGTATGCATTGCAGAGCCAGATTTAGACCTCATGGGGCCCTAGGCAAGATACTGGTTTGGGGTCCCCTCCCTGAAAAAATCCATAGCACTATAGTTTTTAGCACAACATATACCCCTATTCAGAGGCTGTCTGGCAGACTTTAGCCCAGGGGGGCAAGTACATAGCACTGGCCCACAAGTAGCGGCCCATTTTTAAAGGTTGGTCTCACCGCCGGCCCTGGGAGGGCCCTCTGGGGACCGCTGGGCCCTAGGCAATTGCCTAGGTTGCCTAGTGGTAAATCCGGCCCTGATGCATTGTATTGTTTGCTAACCACATTGGGCCTGATTCAATAAGGATCTTAAATTAAGAAGGTTCTTATTTAAGTCTCCTAGACAAAACCATGTTACAATGCAAGGGGTGCAAATGAGTGTTCTGTTTTGCACATAAGTTAAATACTGCCTGTTTTTTCATGTAGCACACAAATATCAACTTTAAATTTCAGTGTGCAAATAAGCTATCAAGTGTTTGTGTGCTACATGAAAAAACAGGCAGTATTTAACTTATGTGCAAAACAGAAAACTAATTTGCACCCCTTGCATTGTAACATGGTTTTGTCCAGGAGACTTAAATAAGAAACTTCTTAATTTAAGATCCTTGATGAATCAGGCCCATTGTATTTTTTGCTAAACTTACTGCAAAGTATACTGTTTAAGAAGTGTCATTATGTAATCACTCCAGGCCATTATTTGTAGAATTATAAGCCCAGTTAGAATTGTACATGGTGTAAAGAGCTACATTTAAATCCAGCCTATTATCAATCTACTACCATCCTCTGTATTCATTTACATTTTTACATGTATCTTCTAAAGTACTTATTATATTACTTTTGTTACTTTTCTACATTTTAATCTATTTATTATATTTGAGTTTGTGCGCATAAAAATGTTTTTTCCACTGCTCATGTTGTCTATCGTCACCTCTTCACGTCTTCCAGAAAAGGGTTCTAAGGCTATTTATCTGGAATCTTAACTGGCTAACACTATGTCGAGCCTCATGTCTTGGTAATTCACATCACATCATGTCAAAATTTCACCCACCTCCAAAAACATGTGAAAACCAGGTCACTTTATGGGAGAAAGATATTTTGCGACCACCCGCTGAATGTGAAACACCCTTTTACAGGCAATATCCACAACCATGCATTAAAGATCATTTAAATAGCTTGCCCTTCAACCCAAAATACTTTGCTTATTTACTAGTGGATACTGAGTGAAAGGCATTTAACTATGCATAGCCCCCATTCAACATGGTACACACCGATGAACCTATAATTATTAGTTTATATATCATCTATTATACTGGACAAAGAATACATAATCAGTCTCTGTCGCATCAGAGCTAACATTTTGAATTTCCTAACGCACACACAATAATAAATAAGCAATAGTAATAATCTACAAGATATTTTGCAATAAAACTAAATTAGGCTAATTTGGAGTTTGATTGTCCCAGTTTTCTCAGGACAGTCCAGATTCAGCGACAAAAAGGGGCACTGCTTCCAAAAAAGGGGTCTAGTTAGGATATAAACACAATAATAAGAATCAGTTGTAGAGTAGCTCTTAGTTTTATGATGTTGCTTGATCTTGCATGGGCAAATGTATTACCTTAATTAAGCGATTACAAATACAGATTTAGCAAGGATAACAGCAAAATTAATCAACACAAGTCCACTATTGAGGGATAAATCATTGGACGGTACCAATTTACATATTCATGAGGCTCTACATAATGTGAACCAATTAAGATTCCAGATTATATATTTAGCACTCAAGAAGAAGAGGTGACAGGTAACATGAGTTATTCAACAAGGAGAAAAGGGAACTGTTATAAAATGATAACTAGGAATGATTGATCCAAAGGTTTGAATGTTGCATGTAACATTACATAAAAACTTAATTTTTAGTTTATCATTTATTAACATCATCTTTTTTATGTGACTTTCCATTTACCTGGCAGGGTTTCTGTCTAACTCTTGTTCTCTAGATAATGAGCATAGATAAATGTAGTTTATTTTTAATAAGCTTGCATTGGTTTTATTTTATTTTTTTATTATTTTATGATTAACTTTTATCTGCATTGGTTCCTTGCTATATTTACAGTATATTTAATAATTTATATATGATCATTTTGGAGAAGTATACAGTGTCAGTTTAATATTAATTTTGTGTATGGAATATTGCATTTTCTGTAACATTAAAATGGTTCTATGCTATTCCCCAGACTTATCTTCTTATTCTCCAATTAGTTATAAATAATGTAGTGATTTTTAAAACTATGCACTGCTACATAGTTACATTCTCTTATTATGTTTCTAAGCACTTACAGATCAGACTGTGAATTGGAACCCAAATTTTCAAGTCAGTAATCAGGAGACGTGTTACAATATTTGATTGATTGGATTAAATTGAGCCTTATGATTTGATAGGACTTGTCATCTGCCAAATGTCTTGATGCTCACTCCAATACTTGCAATACTTGTACCAAACACTTGTTTGTTTGTTTTTAATGTTCTTGACCAATGGTTAAGTTAAAATAATTTACTGTCACTGTTAATAACTGTCACTTTCTATTATGATTTTGTTTTAATATCATCTTTATACATTTTTATTAAGTTAGATGTTATGTGTATGATAAGTTTATATATCTTTTTAGATGGTTGTGGCATTTTATTGTAATAAACATTTGCTTGGCATCCTTTTAGTGGGAACATTATCATCATCATTTATTTATATAGCGCCACTAATTCTGCATCGCTGTACAGAGAACTCATTCACATCAGTCCCTGCCCCAATGCAACTTACATCTAAATTTCCTAACATACACATACACACACACACACACACACACACACACACACACACACACACACACACACACACACACACACACACACAGACAGACAGCCTAGGGTCAATTTGATAGCAGCCAATTAACCTACTAGTATGTTTTTGGAAAGAAACAGGAGCACACAGAGGAAACCCACGCAAACACGTGGAGAACACACAAACGCCACAAAGATAAGGCCATGGTCGGGAATTGAACTCATGCCCCCAGTGCTGTGAGGCAGAAATGCTAATCACTAAACCCACAAAAAATTAACTTATACGCTTATGTTATCAGTATTAAACATGCCTTTAACAAGTCACTGTAGTGAATAAAATTTTTAATTGTAAAGAATTGGATGGTGCTGTTTTCTTAAACGACTATTGAGTCCTTCATATCCAGGCCAAATAGCAAGTTAAAGTGGAGCATTGGCACTGAGTAATTTGTTTTTGCTATAATAAAAATAGAAATTTATGTTTGTTATGTACTATAGTATTTTTTTTAATGCACATTTGCTGACTTAAACACAATATCCCTGTGTAGAGCTTTAGAAGAAATATTGGTTAGGAAGAGAAGCAAGAACTAATTTCAGATTGTTCATATTTCCTCCTTATGGAAGTTTGTGGATCATTTTCTGGAACTCTTTTGTGGGGCCTGTGTTGGTTACTCATGTGGGAGATACAGAGCTGCAAATAAGTCAGAAGAGTCTACCATTTGCAACCAATTGACCTAATTAGTATTATATATTATTAATAAAATGAAAGTAAATAATGAAAACAAATTTCTAAATGTTATCAGTATTATTTTTATTATGAGTTATGACATTATCATTTAAAATAGGAAATATTGTTAATCCGACAAGTACTGTAAAACTATAAGGCTATGCCTAGCTTTCTTGATAACCAAGGTGGACATTAAAATGTTGTCCCTTATCCCTAATGCAAAATATTTGTATTTTACAAACCTTATAGGTACTAACATTTTAAAAGACAAATATTGGCCAGCACGGTGGCTCAGTGGTTAGCACTTCTGCCTCTCAGCACTGGGGTGTTGATTTTGATCCCAACCATGGCCTTATCTGTGAGGAGTTTGTATTTTCCTCCTGTGTTTGCGTGGGTTTCCTCCGGGTGCTCCGGTTTCCTCCCACACTCCAAAAACATATAGGTTAATTAATTGGCTGCTAAAAAAATGACCCTAGTCTGTGTGTGTGTGTTAGGGAATTTAGACTGTTAGCTCCAATTGGGCAGGGACTGATGTGACTGAGTTCTCTGTGCAGCGCTGTGGAATTAGTGGTGCTATATAAATACATGGTAATGATGATGATATTGTCATGTTTAAGTATAATTGGGTCTACCAATGTGGTAAATGCTACTAACTAGCAAGAATATTAATTCACTTAATTTTACTTCACTCCACAATGGTTCTGCCTGAGAACACAGCCTGGTTTGAGGCGCACGCCTGATGAAAAGCTATGCTCTATTAAAATATGTCTATATGTATTTTTGCATTACTATTGTTTTTGCCATTATTATTATTTTTTACATGTATTCTTTTTAGAATTTTTACTAGCGTTGGAAGGATCACTGTAGATATTCTCAATTTTTTTACCTGCAGTAAATGCAAAAAATAGAGCAAGCATTCTGGTGACCTGGAATGCAATCAGAAACAAGTGAAAACAAGAGAGGGTATTCTGCAACTAGAAGCAATGGTTTCCAATGACTATGTCAGACCCGTTTACTTGAGTGTTATTAGCTTTACAAAACACTTTACAAATGTGTGTAAATACATGGATTGTGAACCTTTAGGGTAGGAATATAAGTGTACTTAATAGAATAAAAAAAAGACTTCAACTGATGTTTAGATACAGAATGGGTTATCATTTTATGTAACGTTTTTTGATAAGTTGTAGCATTTCATGATTGCCTCAGTGATTTGCTGTCAACTAACGTATGTAATATGATTAGACTGCTAAACACTAGGGACTTAAAAATAACCACAGTAGTAATCTGGTAAACAGATCAGTAGTGACAGACAAGAAATAGGTTGACGTTTCATTTTATTTCTGTACAATTATGCAATTATATTGAGGCTTAAAAAGTAAGCTTTGTGAGTGCATAACGTCCCTTTTGCAGTTGAATAGGAAGGAATAAACATGACTGTAAGGCTAGTCTTTTAACAGGACACTTTTCAGGAGTTCAAAGACTGGTAACATTGGAGCCTGTTCTGGACCTTCCACTGGATGTATTTGGTTTGTTTGTCTGTCCGGTTATGCAATCGAGCACCACTGCACAGGATGGAATGAAACCAACGTGAGGTGCTCCAGTCGGACTCTGGCCCCAATAGTACTGCCCTTGAGATTATTTGTTTATATCCCAATCAGACTAAATACTTATAGCCTACAATATGTGATAATTACACATAGCGCAGATAGCAGCAGCATCATACTGCAAAGGTAATTCCAATGTACATTTTCTTAAAGAGCATAACCTTTCTGAAAACAAATCTTGGTCCAATCATATGTGAGACTCATATTGTGTCTTAGAATGTAACGTACAAGGCTTTATATGATTTTATTAACTATTTTTTTTCATTTTCCAACACTAGCAATGTTGACAAAATGTACTAAAGACAGAATATGATGTGTATGTATATGTATGTACATATATATATTGTCAGAAGATTGGGTTAGGGATACTGTCTTCTGGGGTAGATGGCAGCACTTCACATGTTATAAGCCAAATATGTCACACCAGTCCAGTGGTTTGGTTTTCAATAGCCTCAGCTAATTTTATTTACCAGCATCAAAATAAACAAAACTTAATCAAAATTCTGGATTCTAACTAATAAATGGGAACACCTCCCTAAAGTGAAGGACCTAGTATCCTACACGTATACAAAACAACAGAACTTACTTATCACAGTATCTCTGAACTCCTCCTCAGGTATTAAGAGTGAATGAACAGGATAGCAGCCTTTTAACATCACCTTATTATGTGCAACTCTTGATTACTAGCAAGTTGCTAATTGGTTTGAAAACCCTAAATGGGCCTTATGAATTGAGCCTGCCCTTCTATCTCCATTCATACCCAAGGGTCCCTTATACCGGCTCTTCTCACAGCCTCTTTGAGAGGCTTTTCCCCAAACGCAAACAATCTTCTTGAGGTTTCTAAAACATAAATGACATAAATTTAGGAATTATATACTTGCCATTTATGACTTTCCCAGTACATCTGATGTCACATACCCTCCCCCCTTGCCCCCCCCCCCCCCCCCTCCTGCAAGGCGGAACACTTGTAGTCCCCAAACAATGAACTCAGGACAATTCATCTGCGCGGGCCAGTTGACTTCCTGGCTTATGCTCTACAGAGTATGTAAAATATTGTAGAACCAAGAACCACCTGGTTATTCTTCCATTAGTTTCTTTGTTCTCAGACATTCATTTCAACGGAGCATGCTCCATGCTCAACCTAACTTTATGGCTCAAAAGTAATATTTTAGTGTTTCTATGTCCCATTTATTTGCTAGGACTTCCTTTTCAATAGTTGTATAGTTGTATAATTTCTTTCACACAAATTCAACTTCCTGCTTAAATAAATAAAAGGATGCTCCTCACCATTTTTACTTTTCATCAGAATATACTGATTACACTGGGCAGAATTTATCAGAGGTACAACCAAATCCACAACTCAATAATGGGTAATGGGACAAGCAGACTTTTATAATGTGGCCTATAAGCATGGTATTGACATTTATGCACAGTAGTCAGATACACCTTTCTGGACCCCTGAACAGAAAAAAATGCTGCAAAAGCCTTTCTGAGGTTTTTTCTAACCCTAGATGCCCTGTAGCTATGTGACCATGAAAAAGCTCTAACTTGTGTATAAAATGTCTGTAGTAATTGCTAAACCAAATTAACCTCTGAATTGCATTGTTCCCTCTGGGCACCGGCCAAAAGAGCACAGTAGAGAGCTTCTCTGGTTCCACTTCTATGCCCTGTGCTGAAATAATGTGAAGCTCATCCTGGACTGGTTAAAGGAACGGTTCTATATTATGAGTTGGTTGATTTAGAAATTCCTGTGAGAATGAAAAAATGGTCTTCCCACAGCCTTGCTGCTTGCCTGTCTTCTAAATGTTTTTTTAACAGATTAATTGTTTTAAAAAACAACTAATTACTCATGATATTGTTGCAATTTTGAAGGGTTTTGTTTTATTTCACTGTTTGAATATTTTTGCCTAATTGAAGAAGCCATTTATTGACTTCAGGCTATGGAACGTGACACTTGATGTCTGTGACTCTGGGGCATGAAACACTCCACCAATTACCGTATTTCCCCATGTATAAGACGCACCTTTTCCCCCAAAATTTTGGGTCTAAAAACTGGGTGAGTCTTATACAGTGGTAGTAGCGCTTACCCTGTTAGACTCTTCCTCTGTCCGGTAAAGTCATCCTTCTTCTGTCCGTTCTGATCCTGATGCTGGAAAGTTGCTTAAGGTCCTCTTCGCGATGACCGGCTGTGGTGCGTGAACCGGATGTGATGCGTGAACCAATTTGGTGTTTTGTTCTGATTGGACAAAATGCCAAATGCAGAAACCGGAAGTGTGCGTTTCAACTATGGTTCACGCACCACGTCCGGTCATCGCGAAGAGGACGGTAAGCGACTTTCCAGCATCAGGATCACAACGGACAGAAGAAAGAAGACTTTACCGGACAGAGGAAGCATCTGACAGGGTAAGACAGAATTAGCAATAGGGTTAGAACTCCATCTCTCCTCTCTGTACCCGCTGCACAATTACTCTGTGAAAAAATTGAGGATAATGTTTTATTATTATCCTCAATTTTTTCACATGATTTATACAGGTGCGTCTTATACAGTGGAGCGTCATATACATGGAGAAATACGGTAGTCAGGAGTATGTTTTGCGCTCATATCTAAAATTCTCAGCCTACTGCATCTACTCTAGCTGTAGCCTGTGATATCTGTTGCTTCTACAGCACAGCCAAATAAACATTTATCCACTCTTTACATTATATGGAAGCTGCAGTGCAAAAGCAATAATACAACCTGCATATATCATATGTGACTTTGTTTCTTTTTAGGAAATTGCTGTCCTGCGAAATGTTAAAACGTATAATCCAGTCAAATGCACTCTGCAGGGAACGGATGAACATGTTCAATACCATGGGTTATAAAGGGAATTACTACACCGCTTTCTGTTACACAGGGAATACCCTGCTTCAATGCAACACTGCTCATAGTAAAATAGATTTAACTAGTTACAGTAGATAATGTTATGTGCTCACAAATGCACTTACTATTTGCTGATAGAATAAGTAATACAAAATGGTTATATCAGCAAGTGTGTGCATTTTCCCACTACAAATACTTCCGAGCTCAACTCCCAAAGCATTTTATTAAAACAATTTTTCAAGCAAGGCACTGATACTGCCTCCTTTCTGTACAGATATGTCACACTGCAATAATAATGCTTCTCTAAGCAGAAAGTTGTTTTTTTATTGAAAATCCATTGCATTCCCATTTAAATAATACACTCTTATGTTCATTTAATTAGAAGTGGCTTTTAAATTGATTTCAGATCTATCTGTTCCTCTGTATAGATCTGAATCAATGCTTCAGACTGAACATAAATTAGAAGACTGTAAAGACTCAGGCTATTTGACTTTTTTGTTTTGGCAGAAGGTCTACAAACTAGAAGAGACTCGTCTGTAGAGTGATACTTATGAAGCTTTATATTTTTGTGCATTGTCTTCACAGTTCAATTGCATCGGGACAGCTAAAACTGGGCCCTGGGAAGAAGTCATAGGGGAGAATTCAATTGACCGCATTTTTTTTTCCCGAAGCGTTAAAAAAAAAAAAAAAAAAACCTGCGTGGGTTTTTACCTGCTAGAGCGACCGTTTTTAGTTAACGCAGCATTAGAACTCATTCAATTCAATTGAAAAACAGGCAACGCTGCCCCTGCACATTAATCATTGGTGCTTGTGAATTTTTAGGGGAGTGAAGGGGAAAATTTAACGCGGTCATGTATTAAAAAAAAAAGGATTAGCATACATTTGCATACATTAGATTGCATTACACAACCTTTCTATTTTATAATATCTACATACAGTACTTTCTTTTAGCATATTTTTTTATCTTACTATTTTTACTATAGAATCATCTATACCATGTCAAAACACATTAGTACATACATATTAGTATAAAAAACATACGTAAATATAATTTATTAGTGATTTTTGTGTTTTTTTATTTTTATGCTTTTTTTTCATTCTTTTGTTAAAATAAAATCAACTTTTTCATGTTATGCATTACTGATAATCATAGTTTATCTTTTTTTTTTCATTATTACATGGTTTCAAATAGTTTTCTTACTTTTTTTATTTTTAGCACACCCCAAAGAGGTGCGAAATAAAATAGCATAATGGATTTTTTAAAGCGGCACGTCAAAAAACAATTGAATAGCTTTTAACGCGGCAGGCTCTCACCCACCCTATACTTTAAATAGGCCTTCCACTGGAGCGCGATAGGATCATTTCAGGAAAAAAAACCGCTGCGTTAAAAATGGAATTGAATCACAAGTAAAGTTAACCCGCTCGAAAATGATAAAAAAAAACGTCTTAAAATGAATTAACGTGGTGTTAAAAAAAAACTTGCGGTCAATTGAAATCCCCCCATAGTGAATGCTGGTCCAGCAGCTTAGTGCATATTTACTAGAAATGTGCGCTGACCCCCCACATTTTGGTTTTAGATGCGGTTTTGGTTCTAAAACGTTTTTGTGCTTTGGTTTTGTGACAGGTTTTACCCAAAAAATCGCAAAGGTTTTGGATCTGGAATTAATTAAAAATTGGGAAAAATAGGTAAAATAATGTCATGTTAAGCTGTTTTTGCCCCTTTATTTCTATTTGCAGCATTAACATTTTTTCCAGTCATTTCCAGTCTATTTTTTAATAATCCCTTCACAACTGTCCCAATTTTCACCAATTTTGGCCAAAGTCTGCAGCAAACTGTCTTAATGAAGGATTTTGTATTTTTTCCAAAGTTGCATTTGCTTTCTTCCATTCAATTTCAAAAATCATTAAACTGCATAGTGTTGATATCTATCTTACATTGCACCCAAACCTCCTTCGCATGTTCAGACTTACTATTGCTGTAATTGGATAAATATATAACCACATGGACACCAATGTAAATTTGGCAGTTTTTATTTAAACACAAATGGTGGCAAAGAAAGCAATGAGAGTAAGCTAACAATTAATAGCAAATCCAAACAGTGAATGGTCAAATTGCCATTACATCACTGGTCCCAGGATATAATGCTTTATAATGCTTTTGTCACTGCCCCACACAAGATTACTTTTGCTAGAACAACTTAAAATTGTAAAAGAAATACATTGAATTTTTTTTGGATACTGCTGCTAATAGTCATACAGCAAAAGCACAATGTCTTACTCCACTAAAGTTACTACTTAGTTCAGAATAATATCTAACTCAGTCTATATACTATATAGTCTATATACTAATACTATTATAAATGCATTAATAACCTCCAGTAGCCACTAGCCCGTCTAAAATCTGTGAAAGATTGAAAAGCTTGCCTTGAAAGCCATTGCCATTTTAAGCTGGGAGCTTGGCGCTTAGCAATTAAATCACAGCCAAGCACCACACTCCCAGTATAAGGAGCAGAAATGCTTTCCCCACCTCGCCGTCTTATGTAAAAGCTGTGTGCATGACACTACTTGGGAGTGGTGGAGGGGCAGTTCTGGTTACTACCATGTCAGTGCGACCTGAATGCATTTAAATCAGCAATGTCGGGACCATGCAGGTTAGCTGTTTAAACAGTTATTGCTCTCGTTTTTCATGCAAACTTTTTATTCTTGTAGTTCTTCTTTGCATCAATTTCTCATCATCGTTGAAGCGATTACCACCAACAGTTCATGTTTTCTGGTTACTTTAATCATGCACAGGTGAGTTAATTTATTTTTCTGCGTCAGCAATTATCCCATTTGTTTCCACAGACAGAAATCCTGAAAACATGACCTATTTGGTGGCACTTGAGTATCGAAATTGAGTTAGACTAATGAAAGTAATTTGAAGTGAGCAAACAAAAGCGTACCTGGTGCAAGATGTTGTGTGCAGGGTTCCAAGGTTTGTGCTTTGCCAGTAGAATCCACTGTAGAAATACTGGAATCTACACACTGACAATCTTAACGTCATGCTTTCTGTGACCCGTAGCATGAAAGGGGTAAATCTGTAGATAAAAATAATATACAACTGCCCAATATGAGAGGTAATGTTATAATAGAATCATAATTATAATGGGGTGTTGTGCCCTCTAGTATAAATAAACAGAAATAAAAATAAACATATTAAAGTTACATGGCAATGGTGACCACAAGTGGCCACAATATTTGGAGACGACGGGCAACTGAAAAATGTGATAAGGAAGATTGAGAGAATGAAATTAATAAAGAAACTTAAGGGGAAGTGGTTTGAAGTGATTAAAGGCTGCTATGATCAAAATCACAAGAAAATCCAAGAAAATTAATAATGAAATAAAAGTAGCAATGTAGCTGTGAGTTAGTTCGGACACAAATGGAATAAGAATTACCATAATATATAGCAAAAATAGGAAATTATTCAAAAATAAATATCAATAAAGAAACACATAAAATCCATGATATTTTATTAACATTTATTTAGTAACAGTTCTTTTTAAAGCACCTATATATTATGCAGCTCTTTACAGATAATCATTCATATCAGTTTCTGCCCCAATGGAGATAATAATCTATATTCCTTATCACACAGTAGGGTTAATTTCATGACAAGCCAATTATCCTACCAGTAGGTCTTTGGAGTGTGGTAGGAAAGTGGAGCACCTGGAGGAACCCCATGTAAATATGAGGAGAAGACACAAACTCCACATAGTCCTCGTCAGAATCAAACCTATCACCCCAGTGCTGTGAAGCAGAAATGCTAGATACTGTTCCGCTGTGCTCCATATATTAACTGTAAGTGGCCTGGGACGATAGCCAAAGGTCACATGATCGGGAGATTGAGAAATGTCTGCACAAAGCAGACAAATTAAATTAATAAATAGACATGAGTGGTAGGGGCCAGACTTGATTGACAAGTGATATGGTAAGAAATATATTAACAACACAGAAATATTCTACCTACTGAATTCCTGTAGGAGACAATGAATTTATTTATGACTTCTGTGACCAGATGGGCTTACTTCACCACCTGGTCTGTTCTGGGAAGAAGGAGGACGGGATGTTCTTCCTGCACAGTTATCTGGGATCCTCTCTCACCATCAGTAACCGACTGTTCCTAACCACTCCTACTGGTGTTATCTTGTCACCAGACACTTCACCGACTGAGAATGCCAATGAGCAATAGTTGTAGGAGAAATCATCTGACACCACTAGGGTCCTTCAACGGCACCTAGAACTGCTTAATTCTGGGTAGCTGGTATAACTGCTGCAGCACCTCTTTGCTTCTTTGATGTGGGCTGGCTGGTACCTCCTGACTGCATACTATGGATCAGGACTGCTGGGTAGCGATCAGAGTGTTGACACAGAGATGCTGGGATCATTACAGGACTGTCAGGCAACAGATTAGAGTCTAAGCTCTTATCTGATGGTCACAGAATACAGCAGGTAATAGGCATCATGCAGAATCACTAAGCAGTGATGTTTTATTGTTCATGAGTTTTGACCTTTCTACACTAGTTGGAGACACTAGTGATCATCCAGAAGTACAGATGGAATACTGCAGTTAAAATACAAAATACAGTTCTTTTATACTGTACCTGACACACATGTTGGCAGAGGGTAATCCAGTCTCCTTCCTAGCTGGTACCACAAGGTCTGAGATTTTAAACCAGATATTTTGCATCAGGTTGTAATATATTCTCTTGTATTAAAGAAAATTCACATCAATCTATGATTTCCTAAATTAATTGCTGGTTGCATTAGTTATATAGTTAATATATCTTTAGCAAGACATGATAAAAGGTAATGACCCCGTCTGTGTTTTTAGATTAAAGGATGTGTTGGTGACACACAAATTAAAAAGCCTAATTAGCATGGGACTGCCTTCAGAAAAGTTACAAAAACATATTTCTTCCAACATGGCATATCACTACATTTCCAAAACAGAAATACAACACAATATAAAAACACATTTGCAATAGCATACAGTGGTGCACTGCGCCACTAATTGAAACACTTTTCTACAATAAGTTTTTTCTACATGATCCAGCCAGAACTAGATATTTACTTTAAATTAAATTTCAATTCTTTATTTAACATCAAGAGATAGTTATAAGGAGTTTACTTTCATTTTGCTAATCAGAGCATGAAAAACTGTATTGAATAGTAATTAACAGGATGCCTGGCCTGTCATTCGCATTGTGGTTCCACATAGAGCAAGTATTCATCAAAGTGTTTTTCTCTTCCCATTGTATAAAAAGCAGGAAGATAGAAGAAGGTCCCCTGGATTTAGGTGACTAATAAATTGGTAAAAGATAGTTTATACAAATAAACCATCTTTTCAAGGGTAATACATGTTTTTTTAACAGTCTTTTTTTATGTGGCTTTACAGGTCCCTGCAGACTCTGAATATCAGGGCATACTGGCACTTACCTTTCTACAGGTGCCAGCATACTCACTATGCTGGCACTTGTATTTCTATATAAGCACCAGCAAACCCAAGCAGATTATGGCTGCCAGGGTTTGCTGGGACTAGTATTGCCCAGTTAAAAATGATGGGAACATGATTTTTTTACATTTTATTCAAACCATTTTTATTTTACACTGCAAGGGTCTGTAATGATGATCATCAGCATGGATCATTGTACCAGGGGTTCTGCACCCTCAACAGATATAAACCTCCTGACTGACATATCTGCAACAGCATTCACCTCTGATTTGACTGCAATTACATGAACACTACACTCAGCCTGCACTTGTCAACCCACACACTCCCCCCCTCTCTAAGCTGAAGAAGTCACAAGTGTAAGATGTGTCCGAATTTGCATATGGACCTATGCGTACACATTTGTTTGTGAGTATGCCAAGCAGGAAATGAAAATTTTCTGCTAAAAAAAATGAACGTAGGTCCAACACAGGCCCTGTATCTTTTTATTAAGACAGTCAATATATGATTAATCTTGTATTAAATGTTTAAAGAGGCAGTGGATACACAACAAGCCCTCTAGTCAGAGAGGCTGGAATTGCTGTTTCTCCTGCAATATCTTTTACTAATGTATTTCACTAATGTATTTTGCTACGAATTGAGAAACTCTTATGGAACCAAACACAAGAAAGAGGTATTCAACTTGCACACATCAATTTTGCATTTATTTCTTAAAATATCCATGTTCCAAAATATACCTGTCATGCCGAAGGTCTGGCCCCTTTAAAGGACAGGGGTAGCAGGCAGAAATACACTTCTCTTGGCCAGGAGTACTGGTGGAGGTTTTGGAGATAATGGGTTGGAGAGTAGGAGGCATAGCTCATGTTCAAGCAACAAGCACTGTGTCTGCAATTATCAACTGCCTGCAACTAGTAATTAGCACAGTGCTTGTAATCACCACCTGCTTAGAGCCAGGAACTAGCACAGTACCTGTGTGAAGAAATTATGGGATGATGCCACCTTAACCATCCTGCAAATTCTTTTTCATAAAATGTGGACTGTAGCAACATATACTTTTTTAGCCCTTTTAGTTTTCCCCAGATCCCCAGAGAACAGATAAAGGGGTAAATGTATCAAGCTGAGAGTTTTCCAGCGGGTCTGAAAAGCCAATCAAATTCTAGCTATCATTTATTTAGTTCAGTCTACAAAATGATAGCTAGAATCTGATTTGTTGCTATAGGCAACATCTCCACTTTTCCAACCCGCCGGAAAACTCTCAGCTTGATACATTTACCCCACAGTGTTCCATTACTTGGGAAAAATTTACTTGGAATTTATCTTGTTTTCCTATATGTGGTGTGCATTGTAATTTTGTATGGTAATGTCATACCATTGCTCCGATGTTTAAATGTATATATGTATTTCTTAAAGGTGACCAGGTGGGTTATGAATAAGGATCATGGGTGGTCTGGTTAAAGGACTCAGGTGAGGGGGCTGTAGCTGCATTCCTTACCCCCTTCCTTTCTCTACAGGAAGTCCTAATCATCTGGTAGCTACTTCTGGCTGCAAAAGTTTATAAGATTTGAATAATAGTAGTGTAACTTAATTTTCCTGGCCTAGCTACTTATTTAACCTGAACCTGTCCCCATTATCTCAGGTTGTGGCTAGCTAGACAGCTTGGAGTCAAATCAACAAGGGATGTATCTATTGTATGAGATGGAAAAGCCTTATAACCAGTGGCGGGCTGGCCCGGGGGGGCGGCTGGTCAGGCCGCTATTAGGGCCGGGGGGTAGGCCGACCGGCCGCCCCCCCGGCTGCAAAATACAATTCTTTCCCCCGCGGCCGCATCTGATGATATCAGATGCGGCCGCGTCAGCGCACAGGCGGCCGCATCACATGACAGGGGATGCGGCCTTGTCATCAATGACGCAGCCGCATCCCTTTTCATGAGATGCGGCCGCCTGTGTGCCCCCCCGGCCATGCCTCTCCCAGCCCGCGTCTGCTTATAACAGCCTTTTATCGCAGCTGCCAAATCCCTAAGCCAACCCCACCGGCTGTATTTAAAAGAGCCCTGGGACAGTTGGGTCAGAGTGGATAGAAAAGAACAGAGTGCAGAGGATGCACATGTTGGAAATTTTGGCTTCAGTTGGTCTAGTACTCGCTCATGCTTTCTCAGTGCATTACTGAGTGAGTCCGATAGCTTGATGCGCCTGCTGGGGACTTTGGATCAGGTTCCTACCACACTGGTAGAGGGGAATAACATTGGGCCAAGTGGTTGGGACTCAAGGAACCAAGAGAAAATTTTGGGAGGGTCTCTCAGCTAGAGGGATAAGAGACAGAAGGCCTGATTCATTAACAAATGTAAATACTGATGCGTGCCATATTTTAAGTAAAATCATACTGCACATGCCCAGAAGTGAACAAAACGCCACATGTCCAATTCATGTTCCAGCACAAAGGGCCCTTACCATAGCCTACATATTCATGAGCAGAACAGGGAGGGGAATGGGCATATGCACGTAGTCAATGTACAATAGGGGAGTGCCAAGCTCGAATATGTGCAGCAGTGTCTGATTCCAGTTTTGGGCATCTCTAATGTACATGGTTTTCAGTCGTATCACTTGCACCAACGACAGGTCTGGTGTAAGTGCTGATGGCTAGTGATGACGGCTGTGTATGCAGCTAGATCATGTGTTTGCAATCTGAAGCAACTGTAAAAATGCATTTTATGGACAGTAGACATTCATAACAATAAATGTATTTTAAGCGGGGGGAAAATACAAAAAAACTTTTTTATTTTTAAATGTTTTCTCATCAATTAATATACTATTAACAGGTGACATTAATGGAATCATTTTATTTTGTTTCTGTGCATTCTTTTGGGACTTGCTATTTGACATATTTATTGGATGTATTCTGCAGTATCTTGTCTGCTAGAACAGAGAGGACCTAAACCCGTATTCATCAACAGACAAATCTTCAGATCCGCTCTTTGTTGAATACAGACATGCGTATACCCGATGTATGAGCATTTAAAAAAAAAAAAAAAAGACGCACATTACATTTGTTTTGCGTTTGTTAATGATTAAGGCCCAGATTGTGTGTTAAACATGCTTGGCATTTGTTTTGAACATATTTTTATTCTTGTGTATTGTATAATAAATAATAAAAGTAATGTTGCCTGAGTGATTGTTCAACACCTAGAATGTACTATGCATACTGGGTGGCCAGTTAGCATGAGGTAGGTATAGTTGGGCCAATTAAATCCGATATCTTCACAACCTGTAATTACCAACTCCTGGGAACTTGATCTCTGCCTGTGGTTATCTACCTGGAGCCAGGAACTAGCACTGTACCATTAATTAACAACTAGCGGGAACTGACTCTGTGCTTGTGGTTAGCAACTGCCTGGAGCGAGGAACTAGCACAGTACCTGGATCCACCAAGTGCCTGGAGCCAAGAATTTGCACAGTCCCTGTATCACTGAACATGTATCCCAATCAAAAGTTACAATTTCTTATTCCACTACCTTAAGTATCATGCATTTTCTTCCACCTCCTAGATTGTAGGCTCAATTGGGCAGGGTAATCCTCATCTTCTGTTTCCTATCATTGTATGTTATTTGTATCACAGTGTACAGTACTGAGTAATTTATTGTCACATAATAAATAAAAGATAATAATAATAATGGTCATAGGAGTGGAGGCTGTAGAATAGTGGGATATGTAAGCTGTTGTTAAACAGGAGATAAAATAAGTCAATAAAATATAATACATCACATTACTAGACTCGAAACAACCCAATGCTGTTATCCAAACTTTGTTCCTGGAAATGTAGACTGAGAGTACAGGATATATATGAGCTATTATCAGGTTTTGCTCCTGAACTCCAATTGGCTTTGAAGCAGAAATGCTGAGATGTGCTTGCAGTCAGGAGTTGCTACTCAGCAATGATTACTTTCGCCAGTAGCCAATGACTTTAACATTTGATGCTTTGATTCCTTATAGTTCAGTGCAGTCATTTGTAGAAAATTGGAAAAGTGAAGAGAACGAACTACCATCAAGGTGAGGCACTCCAGAGGTTGAGACATGTATTGAAATGGTGATAATCAGGATTTAAAAACATTGTAGCACAATTAGGATCTCTGAAAATTATTCACCAAGTGCCGATTCCCGTAGCCACTCATTTTGCAGAAGTAGACAACAAGTACTGGAAATAAAGTATATGGTTATAGCAAAACCCTGAAGAGGTGGTGACACTATCATCATCATCAGCAGCTATTTATATAGCACCGCTAATTCTGCAGAGCTGTACAGAGAACTCATTCACATCAGTCCATGCCCCATTGGAGCTTACAGTCTATTATCCCTAACATACACACACACACACACACACACAGACTGGGGTCAATTTGATAGCAGTCAATAGACCTACTAGTATGTTTTTTGGAGTGTGGGAGGAAACTGGAGCACCCAGAGGAAACCCATGCAACCACGGGGAGAACATACAAACTCCACACATATAAGGCCATGGTTGGGAATTGAACTCACCTCCTTTACATGAATCTTGGATTCATTCATTAAAAGTTGCATCAGAGAAAGAGGAGAAAAAGAATGTGTATTTCAGGCGCACTCTGCGGTGGCCATAAACTAAAATGGAAAATTTTATTAAGTATACACTAAAACTGTAGATTTGGTAGGATGAAGAGCGAAATAACTAAAACCATTAATTAAAAAGGTGTTTATTGTGAGATTAAAAATGCAAAAAGCGAATTGCACTTATATTTATGTGCATAATGTTATAACATCTTATGGTAGCAATTGATTTTGCATTTTTAATCTCACTATAAACACCTTTTTAATTAATGGTTTTAGTTATCTCACTCTTCATCCAACCAAATCTACAGTTTTAATGTATACTAAAAAAAAATTTACATTTTAATTTACGGCCACCCAGGAGCGCCCCTGAAATACAAATTATTTTTCTCCTTTTTCTCTGATGCTCTAATGTTATGTGTTGGGTGCACCCTCTAAAGGGAAAACAATTATTTTCCCCTAAATAATTAAAAATTTATGATATATTAAGGGGAAAGGTCTAGAAACTTATACTTGGTACGGTGACTCTCTCCTTTGTTTACGCATTAAAGGTTCCACAACTATAGATCTAAAGTGCTATGGAATTTGATGGCGCTATATAAATAAATAATGTTAGTTTGTTATTTTCTAGATGATCAAGATAATTTGCATTCCAGTGGTTTTACTTTGCTTGTATTCTACAACAATTTGTAAGACTTACAATTACAACATATGATTACTTTATGTTCTAGTTTTTGTTGTATTATTGCTACTTGGAACACTATATGCAGTTTCATTTTTTTTGTTTTATTTGTGATAACGGTATATTTAGTGCTGTGGTCATCATTTATCTGAACTTTCTCTTGCAGCTTGTTTTTTTAAAAATCTTTTTGTTACTGTTTTTGACAGGTTGTAGTCTTTGGATTTGATCTAATCATTTGTATTTATTAACAGTTTCCTTTTAGGTCGGTTTAGGATATTTCTCAGCCTCCTGCTTATGTGATTATGCCCTTCAGTCTCTTTCAGGTCTGAATATTGCGGCCACTTCTATTTAATATCACTGATATCATGTTATTATCTTTTGTACCTTTTCTCTATATTCATATTATGTTTTGTGCAGACTTCATTCTCTTTATCTCCCAATGATTGCATTGTGTTTTTTCTTTAGATTGGAACAAGTGATGCCCCAACAACTTTTTTGCATAACCTATCATAACATGCATGGCATTATAACATAATCTCTCAATTTGTGCATTCATATTAGCTATTTATCTAGATATTATGTAGACATTCTTGGTAATCCAGCGCTATAGGAGTGATAATGTATATATTCTAAATAAATGGAGGAAAAATTATCTGTTTAAATGAATTGTATAGATAAATGTATCATTCAGTAGTGTATGAATGTGTATCAGTTGTAAGGCAAAGGCTAAGCACACTGATAGATATTTGATATGCTGGTAGCAAAGGTTAAAACAAGTAAAAACAGATCAAAATAAAATAAAATAGCAATGTAAAATAAAGTAGGTTGTATCTACATGGGCTACATGTTTGTGCTTTTTTTTGTTTATATTAACTATTTTGTGCCAGACCTGCCCACCCACTGTACTGGTGACGTTTCCGGTGACATTGCCGATTGAATGATATCATGGAGCTCCTTTTCAGAGTTTGGAGTCATGAGAATGGTAAGACATTTACATCTGTTCATATTGTGTGTTTGGTTTTCTCAGAGGCCTGGTGGCATGAACAAAGATGTGCTGGTCTGGGTTAACTAACGAGGGCAATATGCAGTTGGTGTGGGTGGCTAGGATTTTTAGATTCACCATTAGTAGTAACATCCGCCTATAATTGGTTCACCGGTTCAGTCACAACCAAGATTTGCTATTACCACTGTATTGGTCCCCATAAGGGCCAAGTCAAAGGCTGCTCCTTCAGAATGTTGTTGAACAGCTCCAGTAAGTTTATATTCTATTATACAGTACTGGGGGCTGAAGCTTTCACGGTCTGGTCCTCAGGCAAGTTTCAGTTATTTGATGTCTTGCACAGTTTCTTTGGTTTCCACAGATCTTTTTTGCACCTGCTGCTTGCAAGAAAATATGGGTTGCAATATTGGTATACAGTAATGTACCCTTCGCTCCATTGATATATTTTCAGATCCAGAAGGGATGCAGAACCCAAAATAAATATCACCCAAACTACTATTTTAAATGGCAGATCTACACCTTTGAAGGATCCCTTAACATAGTGCTTTGAAAAAATGCAGCCTCTACTCTTAAGAAGCTGCAACAACTTGTTTTGATAAAGCAGGCAAAACAGATTGTATGTTGGCCAACACGCTCCAGCAAAAAGCATTGCAATGTCTCATTAAGATGATCTGTTACCTACGTCCCAAATAAAACATATAATAATATAATCTCCCCTACTTAACTGACCCCACCAAAGCTATGGATAGTGTCATAGATGTATATATTTTATTTATTTAGCATCATCAAGTATCTTGATAGCAGGGTCCGGGAGCTGCGAATGATATGCCTCTTAAGAGGCATTTCTGGATATATGGCTTACCCTAAATAGACCACAGCTCCATGAGATGACCAACACTTACATTTGCATATCCCTAATATACCCAGCTTATGCTTGCATGCCCTAAATCCACCTCTTCTGGCATAGGGGATGGCAAGTGCAAGTTATGTTCAACTTCATATATCACACATTATTTTGTATACATTTTTTATGTATATTTGTGCTCATGTGCAGTGTGGAAGAAAGTATATTTATGGTCGTCAAATGGACATGCATTTAACCCTAAATCAAGTCCTTAATGTTTAGTTAATTTTAAGATGTTTATATCACTACATTTCTATAATAAAATGAATTTTCTAGTTGTTGTGGGTTTCTGTACTTTTTCAGCTTGTTAGTAAGCCATCCCCTTTGTATTTTATTTGCCCTCTTGATAAACCACTACTCCAAATGAAAACTCTTCATTCACTAGACTTTATATAATGTTGAGGAACAAAGAAAACATTCACCGCTTGGTGACAAAAATGTAGTTGTGCGGTTGAAAAAAGCTCAAGCAAACAATCAACACATCAACAAAGTAAATAAATCAATGGTAATCAACTTTACCAAACATTAAAAGATGTGCAGCTTTCAGTGGACTAAGTAGTTTTCCGCAAGTTGTCTTCCTCACAGTCACAGGACTCTTAGATCTCAAAATATGTTGTTCTGAAATCCATGACAGACTTAACAGAATGGACCAAACAAACTTCAATCACATCTTAACTAGCATGATTAGGACTAGTATCGGTTTCTCCTGTGCATACACTCTTTGGGACGAGTACATATATGCCGCCATTTGTGAGAGTTACTCCATTTATGTGTCTTTGGGGGACACCAAAATAGGAAAATACAAATTTCTTACCATAGGTGGGCACAATATGTAGGAATAGGAAGAATCATTGCATGACTAGGCCCCATAACAAAATTTGGGATAGTGTCCGGTCAAAATTTGGGATAGTTTCCCAAGGCCCCCACTATGCTGACTCCAGGGGAGGGAGTCTCAGTAACATGAACTGGAAATACCAGGGACCTCCCAACCTCCTGGCCCACAGCACCTGCACCCTCTAGAACAGATGGAGCTCATTTGATCATATATTTGGTGCATTCCAGTGATTCCAGAAGCATGGTGTATGCACCAGATTATGCGGTAATAGCTTCCCCTTACGGTACCGAACAATGCAATTGGCAATCGATTGCACATTTGGCTAAAATAATTGAGTTTCATCTGTACATTATGGCTCAGGATGTTTCGATGACTGAACAAAGTACACTAATAATTTCAGAGCACTCAGCTAGAACTTATCACGTATATTGATTTAATCATTTTAGACAATTATGTCAAACAAAAAAAGAGTATTTCACGCTGTCATCTGACTTGTACACATTCCAATCGGTTTATATTCTCTCCTCTGAGATAGGCATCTGTAAGCTACAATTAACCAAGCTGACTGTGCTTTTTAACAGAAGAATTTCCCTATTAATTATAGCGAAAATCTATTCATGCAGACTTGCTTTAATTGCTACAAATTGTCAGGCAGAGGACTGGCACAGGTACAAAAAGATTACTGTGCATTATTGCATCTCTCTCTCTCTCTGGTCAAACTGGAAATTTGCCTTTCTGCATAACAATTGTGAGTGAGCAAGTCCAATGTTATCCCCTTAGGCACAATACTAAATTAAAATGTATGGTGAAGATATATTTTTTCAGCTCACACAGACATAAAGGGTTCCCGTAGATAAATTGTGGCACACCATATGCCATGTAAGCATTTACTTAACTTGTGTAACCCTTTAGTGACCAAATGAGATTGATCAGACAATAATATTTTATATGTCAGGTACACATCAGTTTTTATTTCTTAGTCTACCCAAGAAAGTTGTACATTGAACCAAGTAATCTCTATTTATTTATTATATTACATTTATGTATATATTTTAAATCGTTATAGGATAATTGAATGGCTCTGCAAAATGACTGGTAGAAGTAACAGTAGCTTTAGTCAATAATTTACACTGTGTTAAAAAAAATATTACTCTCCTTTCTTTACTTAGTGCCAACATATTACACAAAACTTTACAGAGAGTCATTCACATTAGTTCTAGCCCCAGTAGAGTTTACAGTCCAAATTCTTGATCACACACACACATACACACAGATGGGTCTATTTAATCAGAAGCCTATAAAGCACCAAGTGGAAACCAACACAAACACAGGTAAACCATGCAAAGTCCACAAAAATAGTGCCTTGGTTGGAACAGTCCCAGCACTATGGGACAGCAAAGCTAGTTACTGTGCCACCATACATTGCACTACTCCAATGCAAGATGGTTCTACCCTATAGATATCATACATGCCTACTTTTCTTAAATGTTTCAGGAGAATCCCAAATTTTCACCCACCCATATCCTGCCCACTTTCTAGTGGAATGGGTGGGACAGGAGCCTCAAACACACAATTCGCAGTGTACAACTTCATTTTGGTCCTGTCCCCAGTGGTTCAATGATGCAATTGTACATTGTACCTTGGGGGGCAGATCAAAATGATGCACCATTTTGACACCATGGCACCATACTCCAACTTGCCACTTGACATCCACTCCAGGAGATCCCAGAGGGTAGAGGATTAATAGTGGCAAGTACTCTGTTACTAGCATATTGGAGTATATTCTTTTAAAAGTCTAGTTTATAGGGAAAATAGGCAGTATTAGAGGAGAAAAACAGTTCTTAAAATTTGGTTGTTAACTTGTTTGCAAATTAAATTTCGTTGTGGAGCTGGCAATCTTGCAGAGATGAGAAGTTTCAGCCATACCATCTTCATGTTACACTTTTACTTATCCACTCTGCAAGATGGTATTCTGGACTGTGTCTATAAATTAGCATTTCTCAGAATGTATAGTCTATGAATTAGAGATGTTCACTGACCCCCGGGTTTTGGTTTTGGTTTTGGATCTGGATTAACTTTGTGTTTTGGTTTTTGTTATGAAGCACGATTTTTTTCTAAAATCCCTAATTTTTTTTGCTAAAATCACATAATTTTCTTTTTTTATCCCAACATCATTATTAACCTCAATAACATTAATTTTCAATAGTTTCCAGTCCATTTTTGTCAAGTGACAAGAACAATGTGCAATGGCACTGAGCAATCTCACTGGAGAGTGACAAGAACACTGCTACCCCTGTTTCTGTGTGAGCAATGGCGCTGGTTCCTCTGGGGAGGGAGATATTTATGGAATCCAAAACCCGCGAGATCTGACAACGCAACAATGATGTTTTGCCTTGATTCAGATCCGAGGACGCGCGGAGATATCAAGCTGGCACGCGAGCCTACTCGGATCCCCTAAGTTCGGGTGGACTCGGTTTTCAGAAAACCGAGCCTGAGCATCTCTACTATGAATAGGGCTGGGGCAGCAATGGTCACTTCATGTGCTGTACAGTGGGTTTGAAGTACGACTTGCAATTTAAGTCCAAATTCTGCAGAAGAAATCTACACCAAAGGTGGAATGAGGCAAAAATATTTTATGCAAAATGGTTTGCAAAATATTGCTCATCTCTAGTATCTAGTATCTAGTAAGATCGCAATTCAAGTAATTATGAGTACTTTATTATATTTTATTTTATTTTTTAAGGTGTGAGAAGATTGTGATTATTGAAATATAATAGGTAATATTAGATTTGATGCATTTTCTGTAACATACTAAAATGCATTTGTGACGACTATGCAGTAAATGTAATGACCGATTGTTATTTTATGTTGATTTCATGTATGACAATGTATATTGTATGTAATCTTATAATGTAATCTCAACGTGAGCTTTGCTAGATGGCATGAATTTGAACTTATGCAAGCGTCATAAATCTGTTGAAATAGCTAGACCAGGGAGACATAGGATCTTGGAGGAGTTTGAAGTTCCAAAGTTGTAAACCATCTAGGCAAGCAGTACGAGCAAAGGTGGGAAATCATGTCCTGTGAACATTCAGATATTAGGACATCCCTAGCTCACTTTGAAAGCGCTGTGACATTTGGGAGATCAATTTGTCCTTATTGACAGCTAAATTTCAAAGGTGGGGTGTGAGAGCTATGTGAAAAAGGTTTAAAATCTTGTGCTTTAGACATTACTGTGTTAATTTTCATGAGGGGGTCTATCAAGACTGAAATGTCCCCTATTTCTCAATTGTGTTCCCTCACACAGCAGGTACTTGTAAGTAGTAATTCTGATTTTATTTTCTGAAACTTATGTGTGCAAACATATTGTATGTCTTGTTATTGTATGTCTTGTTATTAATTATTGTAACTACGCATTGGAACCATTTTTCAGATTATCCGTGATTCTTTGTGAAATACGAAGCCCACGGAGGCTCATGCTACATGTGTACGTTATTTAAATGTGAAACATTAATAAGTGGTTCTGGTTGAACTTAAGGACACCATTATTATTATAATACATAAATTCTGTGTACAGTATGAGTGCAAAATATGTTACATTCTGTAAAAGGAGAGGATAGTTTAAAAGAAAGTCCAAAACAAATGTATAAAAAACATGTATTTGTAATAAGCAAAAAAAGAAAACATTCAATTACAACATATTTTAAAATATCAACTGTCTTACAAAGCATTTCTTCAAACATCCAGTTCTATCTCATTATTGCTAAAAACTATTAACAAATACCTTTTTCTTTTTTTTATTTAGAACACTATTGTACTGTACAAACATCCATAATTTAGTGAAAATAAAACAACATGCTTTAGAAATGTAAAATATCTCCATGCTTTTTCAGTCCAAAAAAAGATGAAGATGACTGGAGATTATAAACATTTCAAAACTATTTTACAGAGATCTTTCGTCTGTCATGTTCATGTTTCCATTGATTACATTTTGCTCTTCAACTGTCTTATTAGCTTCTGGTTTAATCCAAGGAGGCCCATGTAATTGCTGAAGTGAAAAAAAAGAAAGCATAATATTTTATTTTAATTTTTTTGTTAGAAAATGGCAGTAACGAACACTGAAAGAAAAATGAGCTACAACATACAGTAATCACAGTCACACAATTGTAACATTACTGTTTAGGCATTTCTATAAAAGCCTTATAGCAAAGAATGTTATGACAGAATTAGACTACAAAAAAGGGGAATGAAACAGAAAAAAAATTCAACAAATAAAAGTCTTGTAGATTACATTATAAAGACTTCACTGTGTCAATACACAATGTGATTTTTGTTGCTGTTTTAGATCAAATTTTGTGCAAAATCCTAAAATGTATCTACATAAAATGACTGCCAATCCTGATTAACATCTAATCAGAAACATTCAGATGTAAATCAGGTCAGGTGGAAAATACAAACATTTCACAGTCAAGAGGAAAAGAATATACAAAGGATCATTTACTACATTGCTCAATGCTATAAATCTAGCGACCAATCAGGCATCTGCTTTCATTGCTTAACTTGCACTAGACTGATATCACCTAATAGCTGATTGGTTGTTATGGTTTTAATTCAGATTTGGACAAAGTTAAGTAACCCTCATATCATTTACAATTTAAATGCATCTGTTCTACTTTAATAGCTTATACAACATATGATATAGTATAAATATCCACAATATCAACCTATTAGCTGCATGTAGCAACTGCCTATCTGCAGTAGGTTTAGTATCTGTATTATGGAACTTAAGGACAGTGTGCCCAGGACTTGCCTTTCATACCATTCAGTATTTTATGGATTATTTCCTGGGACCCAAACCATTGGGGCAATCCAGGAGGCCTGGCGCCTTATGAACTGGTTTAAGGATGCTATGTGGCTTGCCAGGAATCGCCTCATCTTGAAGCGGGAGAAGATAACCATCCAGGACTGTCGCAGGCTGATCCACAGCCTGCTAAGAGACTATAACACCCTTGACAGTCCTGAGGAAGAAGACGAGGATTGATTGTTATTGATTGCTGTCTCCCTCTTCTTCTTCTTCCCCTATGTATATTTTTGATCACTAAAATGTTGGTTTGTGCCTCCCTTCCCTTTCCCCCTTGCAACCATCCCCCATCACTGTTTGAAGTTTTATTGAAATGTCTTGCCTTAATTTATGCACCCTTCCCTTTTTGTGTCTGTCCTCAATAAAGCCTCAGGCTCGTGACTTCCCCACCCTACCACTCTTACCGACCATCCCCTCACATCCACTGTTTTTTTTACATGTTATGTTGTTTAAGTTTCAATGGTGAGTGCAGTACTCGATGTATAGTGTATGATGTTATATCTTGTACTTTATGCCTTGTGTTGTACTAAAATGTATGCTTAATAATTTTTTATGGTGTACTGTGTACATTTGACTGTAACGTATCATATGTGTTTTTTATACTTTATGCAAAATAAAGCTACTCTTTCAATCAAAAAAAAATCTGTATTATTGTAAGGAGACAGTGGGGAAGAAACATCTGAATGTGAAGAAGGTGGGGTATATGTGTAGGAGTGTTTTCTGTTGGAGGTTGAATTTATTAGTGATGGTATGGATAGATAAGTGCATGTTTGTGTATATATATATATATATATATATATATATATATATATTTATATATATATATATATATATATATATATATATATATATATTTATATATATATTTATAAATATATACTGCTTGACTTTTTAGATAATGTATGCCATTTACTGAATTGGGAACTTTCTTGGTGCTCTTTTGTTGGTGATGGAGAACTAACAGCTATGTCACTGTGTTATACCGTGTTGTCAGTGTCACTTAATCTATGATACAATACACTTTCATTTACTGTACGTTTCGTACTCATACTTGCCGACGTTCTTCAGCTCCCTTCCGGGAGCCAGCCAGTGGAGGGGGGCGTGAGGGGGGCGGGGCGGCCAAAATCGTGTAATTTTGGCCCCGCCCCCTGTGACGTCATGACGCGAGGGCGGGGCCAAACGCTGCGATTCACTGGGAATTGCGGCGTTTGGGATCTAATTCTGCCCACTTCACCAGGAAGTGGGGCACTTCCTAGTGAAGTGGGCAGAATTCGGGAGATTGCCACACTCGCCCGGGAGTCCGGGAGACTCTCGAAAAATGCGGGAGTCTCCCGGACATTCCAGGAGAGTTGGCAAGTATGTTCTTACTGGAAGTCTCAGATGTAATTGGTGGGGCAGACAATAATTTATGCATATAATGTGCCAGCAGAATGGCAGCTGCATCTAGCAGTGTAAACGCTATTCTTCATTATCACTGCTTGATACAACTTCTAAAGGAATTTTGGACAAGACGTTTTATAATGTTATTTCATTTTGAGAAGCTATGCCCCCAGAATCTGTAAACAAATTATGTATTGCATTGCACATTAACTGCCAAATATTTCCTAAGCATTACATTTTTTTATTCTAAGTCAGTTGTATGTTGATCTTAATACTTCAGCAATACTTTGCTTCATTATCTCTCACAATTGCATTGCCTTTTGATTGTATAATGTATATAGCAACATGGAGTTGTCTTAGCAGATTTGACCATTTTTTTGCCCATGCAAAATTTAAGTTTCTAGTTTTGTGGTAACTTTTCACCCTCATTTGTATCTTTATCTGACCACTTTTGTGCATCAGACGAGAGTACATGTTCAGCCACATCATTCCTCAATACTAATGTCTTATCATACTCATCCTTCAACTGCTATAAATAGTCACTGGTACTTATATGTTCAGAAATACTTTGTTTTCCCTGTTGCTAGGACCTGACATATTGTCTTCAAAATTTGCAAATATGTGACTTTATAAAGAAAGATTTGTATCATAAATTGATAAAAGTGGACGATGGAGTTTCATTACCATCCTAGCTGCCAACATGGGCTATCCCTTCCGGAATACCACGTGTTTGACTCATCTCTAAATAGCCACGACTTTGGCTTTTGTCACATATGTTGTGATGCAAGTTGTCATGATTATAGCCTAATCCCGATAAAGAATAAAATAATATATCAATGTGATCATGATCCCTCCCAAAGATATGAGTTGGTTTCAATAACATTGTTTATAGCAAAACTATGTGTGTAAGTACACGAGGAGTTAATGTTTGTTGATGTATGTTTCAAAGACCTTTTTGATAGCTAGCTCGGAGAGTATTAAGAGATGCTTAAGGTCATAGATGGCTGTTCATATATGGTTTGTGGCCCAGCCCCCCACAAGTATTGAAATATTGGGAAATTTCTTTGTCTGGCAAGACCATGGGCCTGATTCATTAGTGATCTTATCTGCGGTTTTTTGCTTATCTTAAGCAAATCCACTCTGTGTATGCTCAGAAAAGGGAGATAAGAAGCAAAATCCACTGCGTAAGTGAAGAATTTCTTAAGTTAAGATGAAAATCCATCTTAACTTCCCTCTTATCTCCCCGTTTCTTCTTAAAAATAAGCATCTTAACTTTTCCACAAGAGAAGATCACTAATGAATCAGGCCCCATATGAATACATGTATATTTCTTATAGGGAAAAATACATCAAAACATTGCCTTCCATAATCCAAGCTATAGAGATAACCATGTTTCCTATCTTTGTGTGAGATAAATCATACTCTGTTTATTGCATTTATCTTCAAATTTTGGCTATATTTTATTACAGTTAAAATATTTTTACAGCTTTAATCATTATTGTGTTTTTGATCAAAAGTGCAATAAATCAGTTGTAAAACAGATTAAAATAATTATAAAAATTGTCCTTCCCTGAGCATGTGTAAAAAAATACATTGCCTCACAGGGAAAGTTTCAAACCTAATTAGAATACAAAGAAATAAATAAAAGTGTGACACAGAACGTGCAGTAAATTAGATGTAACACCCTTTTACTTGGTATTATTGAACATTTAGTGATTCAGAAAACCACTACTTATAATTCCCTGGCAATGTTTAATCCAATAGATTCACACAGACAACCAAAATATGTGATATAATATAGTTATGATTAAAGCAACGGAAAGAATTGATTATACAATAATAATAGTGGTAAATATCATAGAGCACATCCCAGAAATGAACACATCCAATGTAGACAGAAATCAATAGGTTGGGTACGTCCTGGCGACGGTGCATCTGTCAACAGTCTGACTGTCGCCAGTGTTAGATTTTGCTTAGGTTGGCAGCACTAGGGTTAACCTGTTTGGGAATGGGTGCACCCTGTTTTTTTGTTTGTTTATGTTTTAACTGTTTTCTGACGATGGCTGTATTGATGTGTCGGAAAATTTTAATGTGTTTCAGGGGGGTCCGCCAGCATTGCCCTTTGAATGTCGACATTGTGACTGTCATCTTTACTACCTGTCGACAGTCACAATGTCCACATTTTAAGCATGTTAACAAAAGGAATCTGTCGACAGTCAGACTGTCACCCTTTTGGTGTTGACTGTCGACAGATTACCCATTACCAGAATGATTACTTCCCCAAAAAACATGTAATGTATACAATGTTTAGATGACAAACAGATTGTTATATTTTACACTATCTATGAAGTCACTGGTCTTATACTATAAAATTACCATGTTTACAATATATTTACAGAGCATACATATATTTATATGTATGTATATATATATATATATATATATATATATATATACAAGTTAACCCGTGCATGATACTCATGCATTCTAGTCAATTCAAGCTACTTAAGGTGTTAAAAAGGTTCTTGTCATGCATTTGGGCCTTGCCCAGGCCTCCTCAGGGGAAGAGCGTTACTTCCCGACGCAAGCGCCCTTTTTTAACGTGGTTTTGTCCACATGTCACCACCTCATCATTTTTCTCCATCACCTCATCCTTCATCTTCATCGCCACATCCTTCATCAAGCTACTTAAGGTGTTAAAAACTCCCCACTGTCACCCCCGGCAACCACCAACCACTCCCAACTGTCACTTCTCCTTCAAGAAATATATAGGGCAGTGTATAACTCTGCCCAGCAGGTGGCGCTGCAGCTTGGGGTTTTTTTTTCACACATGCCACTAGGCATTTATATATATATATATATATATATATATATATATATATATATATATATATATATATATATATATATATCTAGTTAGCTAGTTACATGAAATATGATTGCCTTTAATAACATCATGACATCTTTGTCTTGTTCTTTTAAAGTGCATATATGGTTCATTCAGTTTATCTGTCACCTTTGAGTGAACATTGGTGTGCACGTATTGGTAGTTAAGGTATTTAACTGTTACAGTGCTGAGGTGTCCAGTTTAATTAGTGCATATCCATGGGCATTTTTTTTTATTTAAATACTCTCACCAATATGTCTTGAATTACTGGAAAAGCTTCAGTAAATGAAGAGGATTTCCACTTTCAATATTGTTGCCACATTAGATAACCTTCTCTCTAGTCCATCTCCAAAGACATTATAAACCGTATAATTTAAACTTCACTTTGTTTCTTTAAAATTGCAAGATGATTTATAACATTTAACATTCCAAAAAGAACTGATGGCACAAACGTATGTGGAGAGATGTACACACTCCGGACACAATATATTAATGTGGTCATTGTCTTACTACAGTGAGTGAGGTAAATGATTTTTATAATTTAACTGTCTCTGCTTGAAGTAAAATCTTAGTCTTATTATCTCTAAATCCAGGAGGGGGGTTAGAGAAAGGAAAACTGCTGTAGTTCAGCTATATAAATATCTGTAGGCTAATTACTACTGTTTACTTCTGGACTGTGGGTTGATATAAGTATCTCTCTCAACTGATATTTTCCTGACACACAGATACTCAGACTTGTGGTCTGAGGTTTCTCTATATCTTCTTCTTCTTTTGTATCTATTGCTATCTTCTTAGTCTGTCACAATACTCTCATTTCTTATACTTTATTGCTAAATACTCTTTAATGTTCCTCTTCCTCACCTCTCACATGTCCTCCCCCTTCTCTCTTGTTCTCCACTTAACTGTCTCTCGCCCTCTCCTCACCTGACCCCTTTCTTTTCTTCATTTGTAATAATACTCTTTCCTATTCTTTATCTGTGCACTAATTTCTAATGTCAACACTCTTTTCTATATTAGTGTTCACATTCTTTGAACAATTTCAGTAACACTGGTAACATAAATAAACATTCTAATTAACATCGGTTACATAGAATATGATTCAAAGGTTCCCTTTAAGTATTTAAAATGAAAATAAATATTGCAAATAAGCCAAAAGAGCAAACAGAGAAGAAGAAAAAAAACATTGTAATATCAAAATTGCAATAGATCTAAAAGATAAGAAATGTGGAACTGTCAGTCATGATAGTTGTCACTTGTTGCCAAAATAATCAGATATGTTAATGATATAGCTGTATCACAACTAAAATATATCCAGCATTTATTACATTTAAAAGCTAAAGTCACAATCTCCTATTAATAAACATATGCACCAAATTGTTAATGCGATCTTGCAATGGTTAAATTTATAAAGGTTCATAAATAGTCCAAAGTTCAGCTTGGTCCACATATTGCAGTTCAAATTTATAATGACAAACAGGTCAAATGGGTTCAGATTCAGATTACAATCCATCTCTACATCTATTCACTTGCTCCCAACATTCAGTGACCATACATATAATTGTAAATAAAAAGGAGTGGTCAGAACTGCAACAAATTTAAAGAGGTGCACTATGCTGCTTACTTACAATTCAGTTCTGCTCTCACTGCCTGCCAAGCCAGGGAATCCCTTTCAGCGATGTAGGAGGAATTCAGAGAACTCCACTCCTGGATAGAAGATCTCTGTGGAAGTAGTGTAAATATTTAATGCATTAATCCCAATGAGGGACTTTCTAAAGGTATTTACTATTTACACTACATCCACGGAAATCTGTTTGCTAGTTTGGTTTATCTGCAATATTTGTTTTCAGTATGAATACCTCACCTTGAAGGGAGCCTTTGAATCATGTTCTATTGTATTGCATTTTATATATTTTGTAAAACAAATTTGCATACCAGTACACCTCTTGCCATGATGTCACAAAGAAGAGAGTTTTTGGCAAACAGGAAACTTTTAAAAGTGATGGAATGTTTTTAGAAATTGTCAGTTCTTGGGGGTCAGTCTTCCTACTGATGAATTGCCCATATGTTCTAGTATGTGAGTGTGCTCAGAGTGTTTCTGTTTTTACTCCTGTTTTAGTTTAAGAAAACTGTTTCACATTTATAATATCTATAAGTCAATTTGTTGTCACCCTTTAATTCAATAAACAATGTGATTTTTTTGTCATATTAAATTCCCTTTAATAGCATTCTGTTTTTGTGTTCTTAAAGTATTTACATGTCAGATATCTTTTTTTTTTTTATAGCACTACATTTATGCAGAAAATTATTTGGTTTGCCATAACTTTGATTAACTTAGGTTGTGATTCCAGTTTGAGATCAGTCAGGGAATCTATGAAAAATTCCTTAGCAAATTTTGAAATGCATCAGACAGATAATAAACAAAAGACAGGATCTTCACATTTGGACCAGTTTATCTACACTGCCGAGAGTTCAGCACATTAATTGCAGATGACATCCACAGTTATACTTGGATTAGAGACCAGCGGAGATGTACTTCACTCTATTCGCAAGCCACATTAAGTTTTGTTATAGTTGTCTTTAATTATCACTATTGTGGCAAATACAAATTAAGCAGCTTTTGATGGTGCAGTTTTATTTGCTGTATAGGAGAAATGTCTATGTGCCGTTTCCTTGCTTCTTTGCTTTTATAATATGACATTATTTTTTTTTAATGCTCTGTTATATTTTAGTAGCATTTTATTACGATATAAAATAAATATATTAATTCCAAGTGTATTAGAATTCTGTCATCATTATAGTACTTTCTGTTGGATGAGAGACATTGTGGATCTAGAATAAAGCACTGTCAATTATGTGTTGAATTTTGGAGGTTCAAAACGAGAGAAAAACACAAACAAACAGCACAAAAACATTAATAGCAAAAAGATGACCCTTGTCAAAAGCAGCTCAAAATATCCAGTTTGGGAAAAAATTTTGGTCACTTTAACAAGAACAACTATTACATTTTCATTGTTAGTAATTAGGGAAGGGTTTACCAAACGTTTTAACATGATAACAATTATAATCTCTGGATGTACCTGGAAACTTGGTTCTAATTCGACACTCTTGTTTATCAGAGATGAGTTGTTGTGATGTAATCTGCAGATTTTTCCATCCTAAAAAAAGAAATATGAATAAGCCTGCAATAGCATAAAATGCATCAGGTATGGATGACTAATAACATCAGTAAGAAGTATTAGCAACTGAAATGACCTCTCTCCAGTAAGCAAAACAGTGATGGAATTAAAATTAAAACTATAGACTGGAGATAAAATAAAGCAAACTGTCCTGCTGCTATAAATCACAGTGGAGAATGAATCCTGCGGTATAAGTTCATTTGCATCAAAATCCACCTGGCAAAGATGACATGGAACAGATGTCAGTTGTCACAACTTGCAGATACATGCTGTTCATTGCAAACAATTACACATAGAATAATATGAACTTAATAAAGTGTTTCAGAGAAAAGTAAAAATGTGCATAGATTGATAGAAATTAAAGGTGAAGTTATTCAGGGGCTGATGCAGAATGAGTATACAAGTTTAAATAACATAATAACAATATTTGCAGAACTGTATAGATCTCAAATTGCATAGGGTTCAGCATATAGGCATATATACACTATTTTTACTTACATCATTTTAAGTGTAAATTACACCCAGAATACAACCAATTTTGCATCAGGTGCTCAGTTTTTAGTTCATAAAATTGTAATCGCCTTATACTTAGTAATATTTTCCTTCTCTAACAGGGTAGAGACTTCTAGCATTAGAGCTCCCATAGATGGTTGCATGCAATTGTAACAAAGGGTGTGGTTTTCCACAGGCCTCTAAGAGAGGAGTTAGGTTTTTAGCTGGCAGTCTGCAGGGCAAACCTATAAATATTTGTACAGTAGGGCACCAAGGTTAAAGAGATACAGGTGGCAGACATATGTGTGACAAGAAAATAGTAAAAAGTGTAATTTAACTTTCTTATTTTGAAGTGGTTTAGAGGTATCCTTTTCCACAACTAACAGCAGCTGTCTGGGTGTGTATGTATTGACACTCATCAAGCAGAACACCATAGTTAAACTCTCCTATAAATACCAGGGAGAGTGTGGAAATCTCCTGGATCTGCCCACTTCACAGTGGGCAGAATTAGGTCCAAAATGTGATTCACCGGGAATCGCTGCATTTGGCCCCGCCCCCTTCAGTAAAATGACGCATTTGCGTCTTTGCGTCATGGGGGCGGGTCCAAAATTACTCATATTTTGAAGCCCCGTCCCCAGCACGCCCACCTCCCCTGGCAGGCTCCCGGAAGCCAACTTTAGAAAGTTGGCAAGTATGAGTTACACCAAGTCACCTGCTTGTAGGTACCACAGTGAAGTGTATTCAAATCAAATTCACTTAAAGTCGTGCTGTTGTTGAACAAATGTCTTTTCATTTTATTTTAAGCAGGGATGTGTCTATTATGAGGTATTCCTGACATACTTTTTTAAGGCAAAAAAATGAAGGGAATTAATTTAAAAATGCCATTGCCTGGAAGCGCACAGCACTCATTAACAAATGTTCATAGTAATAAACACAATAATTACACCATTTCAGTTGCTACCAAGGCACACCGCTGATAATATTTTTCACTAATCCAGTTAGTGTTGTCCTGGCTATATCCTATGCAATGTGAAGCTTATATGTATAATGCTGCTACAGTTTATTAACATATATAAGATGTCAATTTTTCTTACTCCCTACCGAATGTTATCATGCTCCAAGCATAAATCTTTGTAATGTGAACGGGTTTGCCATTTACAATATGTCATTTTTGAAAGGATAACCACATTGTGTTGCTAGCTTGAGATTTATAGCACCAGCTGGTTTCTAAACTATGAAATAAATTCAATGGTTCTATATGTTTTTCATATAAGATGGATCCAGACAAAACAGTGACTTCAATGGTAATCAGTGTTCAGAAAGATATCACACGTTATGAATGTATTTTTTTTATCAGTTATAAGAATGTTCTAGTCAACTTGAATGATGGATTTCATTTCGTATAAACTTCAATAGAAAACAGGTAATCACAGAATGTATATTTGTTTCCCTCTATGTGTGTTATTTGATAGCTTAACTATAATACATGTATATTCAAACCAATGGGGAGCCATTATCGCATCCAGACATGAAACTTATTGGAAAAACTATATTTAAATGTTCATTCAATTTTAAATATAGTCCATCATCCAAATTACTTGTATGTTCACTTGTGTTAATATCACTCCTGAGACCTGACAATTGCACATTAATCATTAATAAATAGTATTCAGCTAGTGGGAGCCCAGCAGACAGTTAGTACACTTCTTAAGTTCCACTTCACCCACTGGGATGGATAGTAGTGAAAGTGATGTATGTGCCTTAGAGTGAAAAATTTGATTTGCTTTGGTTGCCAAAGTATTTTACATCAAAGCTGTCCTTTAGCTTGTCGTATTGGGGTTCTATTTTACATGCACACATGTTATTGACACGTTAAGTTATAGTAAAATAAGCAATACAATATGGGTAAGAAAACAGTAAAGAAAACATTTGACTAAATAAGGGATACAGCATATACTTTAAGTTGGTATTTCCACCTAGTTGTGGTTCTTGAATGAATGAAGCAATCAACATATCATCATTCTTAAGTTCATACATTTTAAACAGGTCCAGATTCCCAATATTGTGTCTTCAATGGCTGGAAGATTAGAACTGAGCGAGTTTGAGAGACGTTTGATTGTTATATCACGTTTGGCAGGAACTACACGGACAGATGAGTGTCCTGATGAGGAACAGTGTTTTTGGCAGTCATTAACAGGTACAAAAAATAATGGAGTAGTGCCTAAGTATTTTCCTGCATTTAACAATTGATTGAATTTCTCTTGGATTTTGGCGTTGACATCTCTCCAATACATGTTCAGACACTTACCAAATCGTCATTATGCCAAGACATATTTAAACTGTTTTATTCTTTGGTCATACCTGTGCAATATAAAACCACATGTAGCCTATGAAGACAGAAGAGCCATTACTAGTTTAGATAGAGGCACAGGTTACACAAATAGTAAATGTTCATCATGGAATAGAGACATCTTCAACTATCAGTAGTCAGTCTATGGTTTAAGTCTGTCATCTATATTGTAGTATGGATTGGAAATATTGTCTAGGTCTATTTTTAGTGTACACTGGAAATATATCTAGAACAGGTTTCCATATCTCTTAAAATGTATTACATTATAAATATTTATTTGACAAAGCTTCAACCCAGCCTTGTTCTAAATTTTGCATGTGTTGCGTGATCCTGAGCTTACTGTGTAATTGTTACATGACCATAATTTAGTTCTCAGAGAAGTTGGATTGGCATTCAAGGCAAGTCTTGATTACATGACTTCATATTAAAGCTCTGTGACCCTTATCTTAACATTCTAAAGGTGATGAATGTCACAAATCAATAAAGATATGAAAACTTTTCACTACAGACTTTTTTAATTCTAGAAATATTTAGCATAAAGGCAATGGACTGTGTTTAATGTAGACTTACTTCTACAAGAGTCATTGCACCAAAATCAGCTGCCTAATCGGCCCAACAATTTTCCCGGACAGTTTGTGCTGTAGCTGGAAGATACTAAGCACCTGTGCAGAATCTGATCTGGGGTCCTTCTGGTATGTGGAAGCATCAGCATAGCCTGTTTGGTATATATTGGAGATTTTCTAGCTCTGAATTTTAGTGCGAGTGCTGTGCAATGATGTCATTGAGTGCTCCCAAAGCTATAACTAAGAACCAAACAACCCGTATTCTGCATAGTAAATTGTGTCAGCAGTGGGCTCCTCTGAGTGCCGACACTCTGGAGCCAATATTAGCATTGCTACATATCAGTGGGCTCATCTAAGTGCCAGCACTCCAGAGCCATTGTTAGCATTGCTACATATCAAGGGGCTCCTCTGAGTGCCAGCACTCCAGAGCCATTATTGGCATTGCTACATATCAGTGGGCTCCTCCAAGTGCTAGCACTCCAGAGCCATTATTTGCATTGCTACACATCAGTGGGCTCCTCTGAGTGCTAGCACTCCAGAGCCATTGTTAGCATTGCTACACTGCTAGCTTATTGCCCTGATATCAATACTGGCAATGCTTATATAACATTACTTCTATGTGAACCTTATTTTACCGTGGTCTGCAACTATTAACTACTGTCTACCGCCTATCTACCATAATTCTGACCACTTTTTTCTTACAAGATGTTGTACATATTCCCAACTTTTGTAAGTTCAGAAACTAGACAGCCCTTGACACCTCTTTGGAACACTTAGTAGTATCCATCCCTCAATCTGCTTTGGCCATATGTCACATACAGCTTATACATGAGGTTATTTTTTCTTTTTTTAAAGTGAAATTTCACATCAAGCCTAAATATGGTCACCATTATTGGTCTCAGTGAAGCGATTTTAAGCTGAGCTCAGCATCCTTAACAGAGTTATTCCTATATTTCAGCCTTCAACCTGTGTCAAATTATGGGCCAGCCGGCTGTGTTTTTATATTCAATTTGTCATCAAGTCTACAAGTATGGAGATTTATTTCGAAGTGCTTTGTTATTAGAACTTTATAGTAGGTTTCTGGAATTCTAGGCTTTTAGGTACTTTATATAATGCTATATATCACATCAAACAATTGGAAACAGACAAAAGTAGTGTATCCATAAATGACCTCCAGAGTCATTGATAGACGAAAAACATTGAAGGCGAGAGGAGGAGGCATATAAAACTGTCAAAATATACGCTAGTCAGCTTTTCTTTCAATGTATCTCAATTTCAAGCATTGTCTTATTTATTAGATTTATTGTGAATGTCGACAATAAAATAACATGCAGGGTATAGTCAGGTCATGAAGCTTATTTGCAAGCAACTCATTTAATTGATTGGTTTTTTTTTTAACTAGTGTTTCTTTATGTTGCAGTCAGGAACCACTGTGAAAGTTTTTTTATTTTATAACAACAAATAAACATATTATTGGGCTATAAAACTATATGACTCTGAACCTCAGTGACCTCCTTTTTACCAAACACCCTTTTTAAGATTTGCGCTAAAAGTTGCCAAATTTATGACCACCTGTTTTTTAAAAAAATGTAATTTATTTCTCCCAATTGATTACCTTCAAACATTTATATTCACTTTCCGCTGCCTTATTATTGACAACAACATATAAACTGATCTGGTCCTTGGCAGCATAAAGGGCTTTCACACATCCTGGCTGAAATCTCCACCTCATAAGTTGATTAGTTAGAAATAACTTTACTATATGTTGAATGGTTTTAAGTTGTACGAATGGAAAGAAACTTGCCCTAAAGAAAATTAAAGTAATTTAATCAATTAATTAGAATAATATCTTATCCACATCTGTCCAGAGAAAAATAATTATTTAAAAATAACATGAATAACAAACAGATACAAAACACATCTCATATATAAATAATAAAGTGATAGATTCAATTAAACATTTGCTCATCCTTGGACAGCCCAGAATGGAACTTACAGTCATTGCTGCAGTGGCCATTAGACATAGCCAAAAGGTGCTATATGTACATAGTTGTGTGATCTCTTAGCCAGAATGTTCGTGACTTAAGGTTGTATGCGTTTTCTGTCATTTTAAGATTTAGCTCCCAAACCAAATAGCCTAATGGGTGCAGCATAGCAATGCTAGGGGCGTCACATTTTATCCTTCTCGTGTGCCCTATTACCCTTGAGCATTTCTTTTCCTAATGGTCACATTTGCATTTTACATAGGTCCTGGCCCCAGGGAAGACAGTTTTCTGCCTATCATATCGGCCTTGCCTAAAACCAAGTAAATGGGTTGTCCAGCATACACTTGGATAGAACTTAAACATTCCCAGGTAATGGTGGCTTAGGGCTAAGGACAAACCTCCACAGCTTTATACTGTATTTATTTAAATCTTTTCATAATAACACATTGACTGTTGCAAAGGGGAACATGTTCCTATAAATAATTTCCTGATATTTGTAGCACGGATTAGATCCAATTATGTACTTAGTTCCAAAATGCTGTAGATTTAAGGACAGATTCGGTCATTTAAGTTAAGATAAGGCAACGTGCATACTGTATTGTGGCTAAGAATATAAGTTAATTATCAATCCACATACTTCTGTTGCTAAGAAACATTTATATTTTCTCCTCTATTGCTGCTAGACCATGTTTTTAGAAAACAGTATTCATTAATCGGTTTCTTGGCTCAAATATATTGTTATTCCTGTCTCTTTTAATTGTTGGAAATCCTGGATTTCCATTTTCATTAAATTGTTCATCAATGCTCCTCACAGCAGGTACTTGGTGATCACGTTTCTACATGCTATCAGCCCTAGTGGAACTTACAATCTAAATTTTCTACCACACTAACACAAACTCGGGTCTATTTTTGCCTAAGGTAATTCAAATTCTTAGTATATTTTTGGACCTTGAAGGAAACCCACACAAACATGGAGAAAACACTCAAACTCTACATAGTGCCCTAGTTGGAATGAAACCCATAGTCTTGCGGCTGTTAGGCAGCAATGCTAACCACTATACCACCCCAACTTGTTTTAATTTAGATAACAAGTTACTTCTATTAAATTCGTTTGGCCCAAACATTCATATTTATCCATAAAATATGGAGCTTTAGGTTAGAAGATACAAAACTGACTGGGCATTTTTGGTATTACCCTGGTTAACATGTTTTATGAGAAACAGATGATTGCTATGTAGCTATACGGTTGTCTGGTCCTTGCCCTCCCACTTTTCATTATTTGTTAGCTTATCTACAGCTGGCTGTTATGTGATGGTATGATTTAGGGTGGAGTACGGTGTAATGACGCTGAGTAATCCGACAACACTTACTCCAACACCTTGACACTGAACGGTTCCTTCCCGACCAGGATCGATGACGACTGTTGTGGCAACGCACTGTAGCCAACCCCAATGAAGCAAGAATCCGGTGCGAGTTGATGACGTCACTTACATCGTCGACGCTTATTATCGCAGCTCTTAAGGGGTTCATGTAAGTATGTGCCCATGTCCAATGTACTTCAAAACCATTCTACATTGGACATGGCCACATACTCACAGCACCACCTTAAGAGCTGCGATAATAGCAACGGCGATGTAAGTGACATCATCAACTCGCGCCGGATTCTTGCTTCATCGGGATTGCCTACAGTCAGTTTCCACAACAGTCGCCATCAATCCTGGTCGGGAGGAGCCCTTTGGTGTCAAGGTGTCGGAGTAAGTGTTGTCGGGGTAGTCACCATTGATATGCTGAGTACCACTGATTATGGGTGGGGTATAGTGTAATGGCGCTGAGCAATTCGACAACACTTACTCCGACACCTTGACACCGAAGGGCTCCTTCTGGACCAGGATCGCTGACAACTGCTGTGGCAACCGACTGTAGCCATCCCAATTAAGCAAGAAACCAGCATGACTTGATGACGTCACTTACATCGCCGACGATATTATCGCAGCTCTTAAGGGGTTCATGTAAGTATGTGCCTAGGTCCAATGTACTTTACAAACCGTTCTACATTGGACATGGCCACATACTTACAGCACCCCATTAAGAGCTGTGATAATAGCGTTGGCGATGTAAGTGAAGTCATCAACTCGTGCCGGATTCTTGCTACATCTGGATTGGCTACAGACGGTTGCCACAAAGTTGTCATCAAGGAGCCCTTCCATGTCAAGGTGTGAGAGTTAGTGTTGTCGGGGGAGTAAGTATCAATATGCTGACTACCACCGATTATTTAAATCTTAATTGGTCAATAAGACATGAGGCACATTGGGGACTATGTCTCAGGGATAATGTTTAATGGTGCTGTGCACTTCCAACAATTTGCATGATAGTAGATATAGCTTCCTGGCAAAGTCATATGATTCAGAACTGGAATGTTACTGAAGGTTGCTTTGAATTCCCCAGATTTCTTCTTATTCCTTTGCAATTGCAGGGTCCCTGCACTCTAGGTCCAAAACAATGTTTATTGTCTGTTAATGATTTCTACCTTTAATTGATTTATTACAATTGGCTGCTCATGTGGCTCATATTAGCAGGTTCGGATTTGTGTGATTTTTACACAAGTTGGCAAAATTGCAAAGACCGGAGGCTGCCCCTTGTTTTGGTATCTTACGACATTTTGTACGTATGTATGCCTGCCAACAAAAAAAGAGCAATATCCATTTAAATCACCAGTAGAAAACATTTCTTTGTTTAACCCTAGTCTATGGAATGGAGTGTAACTAGGCCACGAATCTCTGTGTAAATCAAGATTGGGGTGGTCCAGCAGTACAAAAATGTTGCTTAGGAGAGTGAAAAATTTAAATCCAGACCTGTAAGTAGACTAGTTATTTATTTCAAATGTCTTTTTTCTCTAGAATGTCATATTATATATGACACATTGGTTTAGTTATGAGGATCGGTGGGACATTGATATTAGTGGTTTATGAAATGTGTGGTGGTGTTAAGAAAAGGGGGGTAAATTTATCAAGCTGCAGGTTTGAAAAAGTGGAGATGTTGCCTATAGCAACTAATCAGATTCTAGTTATTACTTATTTAGTACATTCTACAAAATGCCAGCTAGATTGGTTGCTATAGGCAACATCTCCACTTTTTCAAACCCACAGCTTGATATATTTACCCCAAGGTCTTTTTTGCTTTATTAAGCTATATATCAGCATGCAATTCATACGACACTTTCCAGTTATCCAAATCTCCAACACTTTTAGCTCATTTAGCTATAATTAGAACACATACAGAATGGTATTTGTGCTCTGTGTCAGTACACTATGTGAATAGATCATGATGCAGACTGTTAGACTGTTCTTCTATATCTCCATAAAGCCATGATATTGACCTAATAAGCTCAGAACAAAAGTGCAGAGAGAAGGTTGTGTCCTATAACCAGAATGACATGTACCAGGAAAGTTTTGTGAACACTGCTGTGTTGAACTGTCAGCACCATATGAATAAAAATAGTAACAATAAACAAGAGTGGAAGTTTCCTACAAACTGTAAAATACACATCCTACAAACATTATGCTGTCATTAATGAAAGCTGTTCCTAGGTTACATGTAAAGAAAGATATGGCATTTCGGGCCAAAATACCTCCGACACTACAAACGTCAACCATGGTAGAGTAAGCCAGTCCGATTCTTGATAAAGTGCTCCAGAGCTTTTCTAGTGTCACCAAAATGCCGATTCCCTTTACTAAAAATTCATGCTTTACTCTTAGAACACTACCCTTTCTCTTGCCAAAGAAACTCTACCTATATATATATATATATATATATATATATATATATATATATATAATACAGATCTCTGATCCCTGAGACCTTTTGCTGCTTTCAACCCGCTTCACCTATTTTCCTCCTTCACAGCTGATGACTTCACCACCCATTTCAAAGGCATTTCCAATACAATAAAAAGAAATCTTCTAATGACAGACCCCTCAAAACCACCTCCCCCTCCTGCTCTCCCACTCCTCACCAAAATTAATTATGTTTGAGTCTGCACTACTATAATCCTCTCAATCCACAACCTGTCCCCTCTATCCCATCCCCTCTCAATTTCTTCGTTCCCTCTCTCCGACTGTTTCTCTTACTTTAGCTCACCTCTTCAACCTCTCTCAACCCAAAAATCTCATCTACCTTCCAATTTTTCTCCCCTTTGCCCCAAAGTTACTCAAGTGGATTGTCTACAACTGTCAAACCCTCTTTCTCTCCTCTTACTTCCCCTTTGACTCTATACAATATGGATCCTGCTCCCAGGATTCCAGCAAAGTTTCCCCAAAGTGCTCAATGATTTACTCACTGCAACGTCCAAAGGCTACTTCTCTGTACTCTTCCTCCTGGTCTTCACTGTCATGTTTGACAATGATGATCATGCTATACTCCTACACACTCTACACACCATGGGCTTTCATGACACAGCTCTCTCCAGGCTCAAATTCTACCTGTCCAACAGCTCCCTTAGCATCTCCATCTCACATACTTCTCTCCATTACCACTATATGTTGAAGTCATACAAGGATCTGTTCTTGACCCTCTGTCCTTCCTGATGTGCACCTCTTCTCTCAATGAGCTAATTCACTAATATCATTTCAATGCCCAAATCTACCTTTCTCTACATTTCTCTCCTGCTTCATACAGTCTTATGTGACCACTTGTCTCTGTGCTATCTCTACAATATGTTCACAATAAAGCTCATCATCTTCCCTCCGCACAGAGCCAGTCCCCGTTATCTCCCTTACTATTAATAACACCACAATATCCTCCACCATTCAGAACTACAGGATACTGTCTAGATGTCATTCTTTACTCTGCTTTTTCCTTCACTCTTTACATCCAGCTTGTCTCAAAATCCTATTTAAATATTACAATGTATATGTTTTAAGTAAATGCTGGACCACTGGAACCTTCGGGTACCAAGCTGTGTTGAGTAACAAGATCATCAAAAAATTTGAGATTACTTTTATCTTAGTGAAGTGTACCACATTCTACTTTAAATGTTATTATTTAGAAAAAAGAAAAGAAAGAACATCTAAGCAAGTCTTGTACCGAGGTAGTAAGAAAATAAAAACCTAGGGTTGAACAGAAAATTTGGGGAGGCAAGATGAGTCTGCTGTTCATTATCTCCTAACGCAGTAAGGGCTAGATTTACTAAGCTGCGGGCTTAAAAAAATTGGGGATGTTGCCTATAGCAACCAATCAGATTCTAGCTGTCATTTTGTAGAAAGTACTTAATAAATGAAAGCTAGAATCTGATTGGTTGATATAGGCAACATCCCCACTTTTTCAAACCAGCAGCTTAGAAAATCTAGCCCTAAGTCTTAATCATGATTTGATTTTGCCTATATATAAGGTCAGTTATGAAGATCAGCTAATGTGCATGTAAAATGCCTTGGTTTTTCACTGGTGCACCATGCTGGTCCATATAATGTACTTTAAGGTGCATGCTAACCCTCTGAAATATAGAAATGTGCTGGTGTATATGGAGACATTGACAAATCTTCAGAGGTGCACATGATCACACGCCTAGATGCTTTTAAGCAAACTGAGGTGCACTGTGGTCCAAAGCTTCTTTTTCACTGTGCAGTGGATGCTTTGTGCTTTAAATGAGCTTCAATGTGGTAAGAAATAGGAGCTCTCCTCTTTCTTTGATCTATCATCTGTGCAATTGCTGCTACTACTATGTGTAGGATCATTCTTGCAGTTCACTGATTCAGCTGGTTAATAGGCAAATAGTTACACACTTTATTCAGTTCTTAGTCTGGCAGCCTCAGGTGTGCAATTACCTGCCACACTCATGCAGCTAATCATCCTGCAGTTCTGACTGGTTCTGCTGCTTTTTAAACCTCTTCCTTGCAGCATACCTATGCTGCTGATAGTTCCTACATGACCTAGTGTGCCTTGTATCCTGACCTGTTCTGCTATCAGTGTTTGACCCGAATTGACTATAGGAATTGCTGTCTTCTCCACTCCTGACTCTTGGCTTTGTTAAACAGATTTGCTCTCATATCTCTCCGTGCCCTGACCCCTGGTTTGATTAAAGGATTCCTTTCTCTTCTCTACTCCTGATCCCTGCCTGTCTGACTCTGAGTTATGCCAAATAAATTCTGGTTGCTTACTAAATGTTACAATGAACTGTCCACTCCATCAGACAAGTATCAGACTACTCTGCATTAACCCTTGCCTGTCTAGCTCAGAGTTCTGCTATATACAGTCTGGTTGTTCACTACCTGCTGTCGTGTGCTGTCCACTTTATCAGACAAGTGGCAGACTACTCCACATCAAATCTTGCCTGTCTGACTCAGAGTTCTGCTATTTATAGTCCGGTTGGCAAACAAAAAGTGTACAAAAGAAAGGTCAGACATTAGGAAAAATATTTCTGTCCTGAAGAGCTTATAGTTTATAAGGCTTTTAGAAACATACACAGACAAATTAGTAGGTAAAAGTGCTAAATGTTCATATAATAATAATAATAATAATAATAATGATAATAATATTATGTAAACGCACAATAATGTTTGGGCTGGAATTAACACTTTTGGAATACTGCTCTAAACTCTTCTGGATCTACAAATTGTAAATTGATCACCATTTTTGCAATGTTATATGTAAAGATTTTTCTAGTCACGTTCTGACATTTAATCTCAACCTTTGCCGTGACACTGCTATACTGCACTTGAGAACATTTTTTTGCCTGTTATCAGCCAAGGTACTAAATACAGCTGAGATCTTTAGATATGTAGTGGAGTGTGAACTGTACTGGCTTCTATTCTCTTAAATGTCAGGACAGCTTTGTTTACTCAGACAATGCTGTGTACATTGTTTACGATAGACACAATTAGATCCCTTTCAATTTGGAATAATAAAGTGATAAAAGTGCCATGTTAATGTTTATGAATGCTACAGCACCATTTAATATCTGTTGCTTATTACACTTGAAAAAATAATTGATAGTGAAAACTCATTTCTATTGTAGAATTTTCTGGATATACATAATTGGAGCCAATGGGCAGCACTGTGGCTAAGTGTTTAGCACTTCTGCCTTACAGCACATGAGTTCAATTCCTGACCATAGCCTTATCTGTGAGGAGTTTGGATGTTCTCCCTGTGTTTGCGTGGGTTTCCTCCGGGTGCTCCAGTTTTCTCCCACACTCCAAAAACATAATGGTTGGTTAATTGGCTGCTAACAAATTGACCCTAGTCTGTGTGTGTGTGTTAGGGAATTTAGACTGTAAGCCCCAATGGGTCAGGGACTGATGTGAGTTCTCTGTACAGAGCTGCGGAATCAGTGGCGCTATATAAATAAATGGTGATGATGAATAGGCAAACAGCTTTTGTGCCTTAGCCCTACCCAAGCCACTACACTTGGCATTTATAGAGTGTAGATTTATCCGGCCTAGCACAGAACATAGCGGCACTATTCTCTTCCCTCAGAAATTCATACCAGGTTATTTATTTTCACTCCCTGTCAATTAATTTTTTGCTGACTAAATTTAAAACATATTTAATGTGTGCATCATTGAATGGTAGGGCCAACATTTAGCCTTTGCTATCTCTAGCAGTTGCCCTTTAGGAATTTTGCCTAATCCCAAATATATTCCTGCCACTTTAAGATCAAAATGATGGCCCAGGTTTCCAAGGACTAAGATTATGTTATTCAGTATCTATAAATTTCAAATTAACTTCACCCAAATCATTATAAACATCTGCATTAATGTAAAATCTAAATCACTTAACACAAATATTGTCAAATTCAATGTTACTTATTGTATTGTTTGTATTGTCGCTACCAATAAATATTGTTCACTGCGATCAATGTGGTTCCAACACACAAAAGAGATTTAATAGCAGGATGAAACAAATCACAATAATAAAGTAAAGTAGAGTGAATGAAGGTCTCAGTGCCTGGTTTCTATACAATTTGTGTTACATAATAAACTGTGATGATGTCACAAAGAAAACAAGATAATTGTAAAAACATTCTCAATTGGTTCAGTGTTTACACTCCAGTACAATGCAGGACAAAACAATGCTCTCTGAGGGTGGGGGCAACACACTCCAACTGTTGGCTACATTTCTTCCCTCAGGAGCCCGCCGAAATACTGGTTTAAACCAACCCATTTGCATTCCAAACACAATATAATTTTGAGCATTAATCCTTTATCTTCCGTCTCTAGGGTACTCAGGGTGCGATCGCTTATCCGATAGTAGCAGATTTCTGATGGTAAAAAGTGGATTAATATAACACTAAACATGATAAATTTCCTATATCCCGAGCTTTAGGTGTCTTTGAAGGAGTTTAAGCATTATTGTATCCCTTGTAGCCTTTCCACGCCGTAGCGTACCATTTGCTTATTTCACATAAAATCAATACAATCTATGTATATTTTCACATCTGAACACTCTTAGTGGTTAGGCTTAGACTTAGGCTTAGTGGTTAGCACTTCTGCCTCACAGTGCTGGGGTCATGGGTTTGATTCCGGAACAAGGCCTTATCTGTGTGGAGTTTGTATGTTCTACCCTTGCTTGCCTGGGTTTCCTCTGGGTGCTCTGGTTTTCTCCCACATTCCATAAACATACTAGTAGGTTATTTGGGTGCTATCAGAACTGATGTCTGTGGACCTCATTTAGAGTCAGACGCAAAGTCCGTTTAAGGTGCATCAAACAAAAAAACACCAACACACATGTGCAGCATGCGACAGCTTGCGGCTCACTACTAGAGAAAGAGCATAACGCGGAATTGTGAAGACGGAACCCTGTAAGTAAATCCTAGACGCAGTGACGCGCAGATGCAACACACGTCAAAAAAGGGTTAAAACTGCGGCAGCAATCAGGTGGTGCAAGCAGACAGACAGCTGCAGGAACTGCTCGCAGCTCGGTAGGGTATTACGAATGGGACACAACTGGGGTTGCTTGCCACCCGTAATACCCTACTGCGGCACACTCCCACTCCTACACTTCGTACATGGACTTTGCGTCCGATCCTAAATGAGGTCCCGTCTCGGTATGTATGTATGTTAGGGAATTTAGTCTGTAAGCTCCAATGGGGTAGAGACTGATATGAGTTCTCTGTACAGCACTGCAAAATTTGTGGAGCTATATAAATAAATGATGATGATTAATCTCGTCCTTTATCTATTTTTCATCTTTTCTCCCCGCAGCCCAAGTATTATCTTTCTGTTGTATGTTTTTACCTGATTCTTTAAGTCCATATAAAAATACAATAATGAAAGTACTTCAGAGCTTTCTTAATAAACTACTACAGGAAGAATCAAAGAAAATCACAAGACAAAACATGTTACATGTCAGGGATCCATGACCAGAAAGTAATTTAATTTCCCTGAGGTTCTACAATACAAGATATAATTTGTTCCATCTCAGATATATGTTCCCATTCTGTCACATCCACAACAACGTTGTGTGCAAATGTAAAAGCTTTAACTGCTCTGTACAGCAGTAGAGGTATGGATTGTGATCTGTTGGCACAATGTTTGTCTGTACACGTATTAAAAGTTATTGATGGACGTTGTTGTTGTAATGAGTTTACTTGGAGACATACTGTGGAGCATGGCACAGGATGTCAATATTTGCATTGTGAGTTCAGTGACGTCAAATAAATTAGTTTCTTAAAAAAAGATTTTCCGATGGTACCAGCTGTGAGAAACTTATTGCTTTCTTAATAAACAATGGAATGAACTGACTCAAGGCAAGGAAATAAAAAAAAAACAAGGTGTATTTGAAAGCATTCTTTAATGCACACTGTATTAAAGAACAATTCAATGCCCTTTAACTTTCCAAAGCACTTTAAATGAACAGTGTTTTCTTTTAAACTGCTATAATGTTAGCAGCGCAAAGCCTACAAAAGGCACAGTCAGACCCTGACAGTAGGAGATGCAGAGTAAATTGATGCTTCTGGGAAGAAATTACATGGCAGAATTGCCTTTTGCAACACTTAATACATAGCTCCAGGTGCCCTTTGCTTCTCCATCTCTTCTGAGGAACATTAATTATAGAAATAAACAAGCCCATTTATAATATGTTAGTGAAAGTTTGTACTTTCAAATTTTAACACTAACAATATAACAATTTGCAAAAGAATAGGACATTTCTTAGAGCAGACTTGTTAAAAAGGAAGCCTAATTATTAAAACCAAGTTAGGCATAATGAACTTCAAATTGTGTAGCACTGAGATAGGGCTGCAGGGCATAACCGTGTTGCTAACCTCAACCGAGGTACCTCATTAATTATACGTCTTCAATATAGAAGAATATAGCTCACGCACAGGAATTTAGTTTTTAACTGTCCCACCAAATGTCCAAAAAGTTTTGGGCTTAGATGATGTGCTCTTCTCACGGGCCCTGCCTACCTATGCACCATTTACCCTTGTAAGATTAATGCATAATTGTCGATAAAGGCAAAATACATACTGTGCAGGGAAATATTGTTCTAATCCTTGTGCAGTTTCTCCAACACATGTTAGATGAGGTGTGGTATATCCAGGGTCAGATTAAGGGAATGGAGGCCCCTGGGCTAAAGGGGCCCCCATTCCCCCCTGAGGCCCCCCACTGTTAGCCGCTCGCAGCCCCCCGGCCCAATCAGTAATGCTGCTGAGCTCTGTCAAGGGCCCCATGGATGTCCGAGGCCCCTGGACTGTAGCCCAGTTAGACCTCGGGTTAATCCGCCCCTGGGTATATCCTGTGTAATTTAGAGTTACCAAATGCAACCTTGTATAAATTGTGAAGTTATTTTCTTTTATAGCTACATTTATAGATGTTTTAGTTATACGTTGTTTTGATGAGCGACCATTCCTCCTGATCCAGACTGCGTCCCAAGCAGTTTCAAATGGTTCTAAGGATTGATCGTCAGGGGAGAGAATAGTGTGGTACTGAAGGGAAATTGTTGCACATCTCCCCAATGAGTACCTACACTTTCTATCCAGTTGACAAGACATAGATTTTTATGCATGTACATATCATTTTTGCAGAAATTAAGAAATGCATGCATTCATAACCAGGGGCCTGATTCACTAAGGATCTTATCTTAAGAAACTTTTTATTTCAGTCTCCTGGACAAAACCATGTTACAATGCAAGGGGTGCAAATTAGTTTTCTATTTTGCACATGTTAAATACTGACTGTTTTTTCATGTAGCACACAAATACTTGATAGCTTATTTGTACACTGAAATTTAAAGTTGAAATTTGTGTGCTACATGAAGAAACAGTCAATATTTAACTTATGTGCAAAACAGAAAACTAATTTGCGCCCCTTGCATTGTAACATGGTTTTGTCTAGGAGACTGAAATAAGAAGTTTCTTAAGTTAAGATCCTTAATGAATCAGGCCCCAGGATCTTCTGTGCTGCAACTCCACATATAACTGATTGATTTATCTTTTCCAGGCTTCTCTTTGCCACTTGTCTTTGACACATTGGCATAATACTGGCATTTTGGAGAGCTCTATCTAGCATTTTTCTTCCTAGTTTGTGACCCCCCCACACACTTTTTTATAGCTTACAAATCTGATCCACATTTTTAAGCTGTTCTGAAGTACATTAATTTTTTTGTTCTGCAATTTTGTTAGTATAAGTTATGGCTTTATATAAAACTAGGGTGTAATATATAAAGGCATCAAAAAATGAGTTGTACAAGGTTTAGCAACCCATTCTATAGTGTAGTATATTTTATTACTGATCATATTTTGCCTGCATTCATTTAATGCTGCATGTAATGAGTTTCCACCACTCAAATAGCACTTTAAACTATACTTGCATGCAGGTAAATATAATATAATAAAAATACATAATGGTATAGCTTGATTGCAATCTAATTATAATGTAGTTAATAATACTCAAATCATTTTAGAAAAATAAGTGTAAAAAAAGTACACCTGCCTCTATTTAGTACTCCTGCTAGTATTTTATTTTTACCGTAAGCAATACACAAATGGACTGTTTGTAACACCTGTTTGTAGGTGAGGGCGGTACTGTGGACTGTGCAATTTCATCACAGAGAGCTTAGAGCCAATCACAAACATGTTGTGAACGAAGGCTAAGGCTGAGAGATGCATGTTGACTGTCATTTTTGATGAAACATCTGCCAATAAAAATAGCATATTTACACCCATATATCTGCTCCTGTAGCATATGCCCACAGATGCATACCCACAACCAGGATATAAGCAAAAGAAAAGCTTATAAACATTTGTTTTGATAGTGAAAAGCACATTTGCTATTAGACTGGATATAATGCAGTAGCTATGGTATTCCTTCTTGCATGCTAATTAAAGTAGCAAACAAAGTATTTTTAAAATATGCCCATTAAATCCTATAATATATGCTTGATCAATTAAGAAAGAAGCTATCAGCTTGAAGGGTGAATTTGCAATCAGAAGCAGTTAGCATGTGTTTGATCCAGCATTCAGTCTCCTGCACATGCTTTAGCATGTATCTCAGAGCATGTCTGCATCTGTACGCATTTACGTGAACACGCTCTACTGTACACGGCTCATGTTAAACCTCTCTGATCCTCCCCAGTCCCACCTCTACAGTCACAAGCAGATGCCAAGTGCACATTCATGCAACTGTGTGGGGGGATTTTTGTACAAATGTGCAGATTATACATTACGCAAATGGGCATACGCTCAGCTCAGCATTAGACCCTTAGGGCCTGAGTCATTAAGGAAAGCAAAGCGTAAAAACTGGGCAAAACCATGTTGCATTGAAAGGGGAGGTAAATTTAAAATGTGAGGACAAATTAGTAGTTGGGATACGGCAAGTCCTTGATCAACTTTAAATTTCATTGTACAAATAAAGCTATCAAATATTTGTGTGCTAGATGAAAAAACATCCAATGTTTAACTTATGTGCAAAGTAATAAACTAATTTGCACCCCTTGCATTGTAACATGGTTTGTCCTGGAGAACATTTACTCCTTTTTTTTGCCTTACTTTCCTTAATGACTCAGGCCCTTAGAGTTTCATTAGTTTGCTGATGTCCAAAAAGCTCCTCAGGTGCATAGTGATCATGCTCCTACCAGAGCATAGGATGTTATTAATTAATATTTATATTATTATTAATTCTCATGAATATGTGATACCTGCCCAGAAGTTGGTTCTTTTAGCCCTGTGCACCCCAGAGCACTTCATAATAAATACATGTTGTTGATGATAATGACCCAGGCATCTTAAAGACGAATTTAGAAGAACCTGTGCAGCTACTGCAAACAATAAATATAACATGTTAATTAGTATTTTTTTGGGGCCAGATAAGTGTAATTTCTCTTCCTTATAATTACCCTCATGTGGGTCTCTACCTTAATATGTCAAATTTGTGTCAGTCTATGCTGCTTGATGAAGAACATTACAAGTTTCTCTAACCAATAAGGGGCTCATGTTAAACAGAATGCAAATTGAATTTCTAGCGTATAATACGCACACACCACTCTTTTTGGATTTAGTGCTTTGTGTGTTTGCCCAGAATTAAAAAAAAGCACCAAAAACACAATTTTTGTCCACCTTAACATAAGCCCCTAAATGTTTTCCTTGCTCGTGTTTTCACAGCTAATAAATAACCAAAAGAAAACTGTTATCAGTTGTGATTTTCTATTTAACTTATGTATTGAGGTGAACATGGGATTAATCTTATTACTATGGTCTACTAGAAATAAAATGAAAAAGTGTAAGGTGAGTGTGGACATTGATCACTTAGAATAAACTTACAATCTTCATATAAATCTCTGGCATCTTACAGTACTTTATAAGCCATACCAGAGAGAGAGAGAATTGAAGAATTGTGCACTCCAATGTCAGATTTAACTTAAGTTTATGATGTTTTCCTCATGGATTTAAAGAAAGGTCAAATAATCTAGACTTGCCTCGAACATAATAACTACTAAAAGAAGTATCTGAAGTCAACGTGGTTTAAATCTGTTTGTTTGTTTTTTATATTATTTGTATCTTCTTTTGCTATAGCTAACGAATTCTGTTTGACGGTCCTATCTCAGCTGTATTTCCTGAAAACACAATGGTTATCAGACACCAACATAGCAGATAAAACTATTTGCCATGTTTGCCCTTTCTAGAGATTTAGGATAATCGTGTCACATTATCTGGGCTATGACAAGCTTTTATGTAATGGAATTGATCTTGGAAGTGTAATGTATGATTGTGTATGCTGATAAATCCCCTCCATAGCTAGAGGGGCACGTACACCATTCAGGAAGAGAATGATAAAAATCCCCTTAGTTATAATGTATCCATTCACAACTACAGCACACATTAAATAAGTGAAATACAATCATGTATCAGTACTGTCTAATTTCCATTTTTTAATAGATAAGCACTAAATATTATTAAGTTATTCTGCAGAAACATTCTTTCCTTTCTGCGTCTCTGCATCAATTAAATGATTTATCCGCCTCACTTGTTTTACTTTATCAGATCCCCTTTCTAGATAACTTTATACTAATATTAGAGAGTGCCCATATTTACGTTACAGCCACAATTTATTATTATCGCTAATGTATGTGTGCCAACGCCAACGTATTATGCAGTGCTGAACAATCAGAGCATGTTTATTCATTCCACTCAACCCTGACCCAATGGAGACTTCAGTGTCTGCAGTGCCAGTGTCCTGACTGTAAACTACTATGTTTATAGCCTTTGAATTGGTTCCCAGGATCCAGCTGTTCATTGCCAACCCCCCCACCTCTAAAGTTGATTACAATATATTTAGTAACAGTGTATTATAATTTGAACTGTACAATTATATATTGTGCTAGTATAGCACATTATAATCATTTATAGGTGTCAAGGGTTGCAGGGAAGGTGAGAATTCCATCAACGGCTGTATGTATAAAAGCTTAAAGCCAGGATTCAGAAGCAAAAAAGACCACACTAGAAAGGTAGACTAGAAAGGAAAGATGTGTTTTTAGGTGGAAAACTTATTAAAATGGAGCAGAATTTGCCATATTGCTTTCTTGGCGTGACTGGAGAAGCCTCTTTGACTCCAGCAAAACAATGCCCTAATATACCAAATTGTGATGGAAAAAGGTAGAACAATTGCTATATTTGGGATCTTTCATGTGACTGCTGTAGTTTTAAGGGCAGTCAAGATATGGAATTCATTGCCAGGGAAGGTTGTGATGGCAGATTCAATAGATATGTTTAAGAAAGGGTTAGACAAATTTTTAGCGGAAAGGTGTATCCAGGGATACGACCGTTAATTAAAATGAAGGATAGTAGTGGATATAGGGTAAAAATAGGAATGCAATATTGGGTCTGGGGGGATTTTCACAATTGAAACAGATTGGCGGTTGCTTACTCTATATTAATTTCAAATATAAGTGCAGGATCGCAGGAGATCCAAAATAGGTGGAACTTGATGGACTGGTGTCTTTTTTCAACCTCATCAACTATGTTACTATGCCAGATTTTTACTCAAGAATTAGGGCACATTTTTCTCTATGTAGATTATGTTACCCAATTAATAATCAATGATTTGCAAATTATTTGTGATACTTTCTGTAGCATCCTGAGGAAGGAAAGAAAAAGTATGAAGAAGCATTAATCATATATGCATTTAGTTTCTAATTAGAGATGAGCATATTGATGTATCAAAGTTGGAGATTTTCCAAAGTTGAGTATTTCTGACCTGTCTTTTCATTTTGAGAATGCTTCCTTGAAAAACATTTCAGAGTTCAGAAATGTCATTGTAGAAATCCAAAATAACAACTGTCACTTAATAACTAACACAGCAGAAGTTCAAATTTCTCTTTATTGTGAAGTTCAAAAGCAACAAATTATTTCTGACTGTTCTGTAATACGTGTTGTATCCAATCATAGGTTTTCAGTGTCTTGTTTCATTTTTGTTTTGCCCAGAGAAAACAATCCCGTAGCATTTCTCTGACACACATACACTCTTATGCAGTAAATAAAATCTGTTCAATTTATAGTCAGAAAACACTTTTTTTTAACATTTACTGCAACAAAGTGTGGTATATTTATCAAATATTTCAAGTAGAAAAAAGGGAGGCGTTGCCCTTAGCAACCAATTAGATTCTAGCTATCATTTATTTAGTATATTCTAGAAAATGATAGCTAGAATCTGATTGGATGCTAAGGGCAACACCTCCACTGTCCACTAGCTTTAAACAGAGTGCACGATCCTCCGATCAGCATTGCAGCTCACAGAATTGACCAGTAGGTATTTTAAATAAAATGACAACCCTACAGAAGAGCTGAGTCACAAGCACACCCAAGAGGCAGTCAGCATTCTATAACTTTACTAAGCATTCCCCCCTCACAGACATAAAAGCCACTCCCACATGTGAGCTCAATATGTTAACTTTTATGAAATAAGAACTTTCTTAAGTTAAGATCCTTAATGAATCAGGCCCATAGTGTTTAATTTTTATACTGATGCAATTGAAGGACGTTCACCCAAATTTATCATAAAGTACAGACTGAAATGTTCATTTTAAATGCAGTTATTTATTCTCAACCATTTTACCATGTTATCCCATTTAAGTTGTAACGCTATATTACAAAGAATATGTAAGCATAAAATGTAAGTATCATATAAGCTCCAAAATGTCAGAGTTGTTAAGGTAAAGAAAGGAAGCACATGTGACCAGAACCAGGAATCTACATAGTTTATAATGCTGGGTAAATGCAGACATAATATACTTTATTTTATGAAAAAGAAACAATGTCATCTAAAAATTATTTTGAGTGTAAAACATACCGTTGGTTTGTATCATTATAAAGCCCTTGCTCTGGTTTGAAGTACAGTGTTGTGCGAGTGTCTATATTTTTTTCAAACCCAGAGTACAGGCCTCAGGGCTTGTATCAGTCATAGCTCCTTAGCCCTTTTTCGATCAGTGCAAAATCACGGTCTGCCCTCCATCTTATACTATAATGTTAAAAGGTCATTAGTGTTTTGTAAACCGGTACTGAACATGTACAGAAGATTTAAAGTGGAACTAAACCTATAAAAATATCTTGATATATTATACAGAAGAGTACACAGTATCATCTTCCTTTACTTTGAATATCACAACAGCACTTGTTAATCAAAACGATATTCTGAAATTGCCCTCTTAATGCTGCGGTGTGTTGCCATCTTTCAGTGAAAGTCATTAGTCACTGACTTTAATCAATACATAGATTGGCCTACTAGTACTGCAGTACTTCATTTGTCTGCTTACTGTCACATGTTTACAAAAATACACAAAGCATTTCCATTGTTATAGATTTTACAGCTTGCAGTCAGGCGAGTCTGATATTGCAAATCTGATTTAAGCTAATGTAATAGCACTTTCAGAAGCATAAATAAATGTCTCATTCATCTTTTGAGTTTAGTTCCACTTTAATGCAATGGTGAGGAATGATTTCAGCAAGCACAGTGGCCTATACATATGCCCAATAAAATTCCAGATTTGTATAAGGGTTTTTTTTAGCATTTAAAACCTTGCAAGTAATGGAGGTCCCAAAGATTAAATAATAGATTGTAGGCAGAACATATAGTAAAATTGTGCTAAAATAAAATTAAGATTCAACTGATTTTGTGTTGCCTAGAAAGGGATATGCTAAAAGTTGGTATATCAATAAAGGTATTTCTACACAATACAGACAAGGGGCCTGATTCATTAAGGATCTTAACTTAAGAAACTTCTTATCTCAGTCTCCTGGACAAAACCATGTTACACTGCAAGGGGTGCAAATTAGTATTCTGTTTTGCACATAACTTAAATACTGACTGTTTTTTCATGTAGCACACAAATATCAACTTTAAATTTCAGTGTACAAATAAGCTATCAAGTATTTGTGTGATACATGAAAAAACAGTCAGTATTTAACTTATGTGCAAAACAGAATACTAATTTGCACCCCTTGCATTGTAACATGGTTTTGCCCAGGAGACTTAAATAAGAAGTTTCTTAAGTTAAGATCCTTAATGAATCAGGCCCAAGGACAGCAGACTTTAATGGAGTCTGAGTTGTGCGCATTAACACATTTATTTCCAACCTTCTTGCCACAAGCAACAGAACACAGCATTCCACAATGTTTTGAATGGCGCTCGTAGTGTATGCTCACCAAAATATATGACAAAGGGTTAATCAATCTCACCAATGCAATAAACTCACATTTCACGCAAGCAAGTTGATCAGACAGGCAAAATTTTATTACCTTCTATAGAGCATACAAAGTAGTAAATCAGGTTATCACATCATTTTTCTTTACATGACATTGTTGGTCGCAGACCACAAAGACCAGACAAAATCCATATTTACATTAATAGAAAAAACAGTAGAGTACTTAGGGTACATAAAAAAGTTATTTAAATTACATACAGATATTATGCACACATTTACAAAATAAAATGCTACACAAATCAGTTTTAATGTTCATTATATATATATATATATATATATATATATATATATATATATATATACCGCTAGAGGCATTTAGTCACAACAAGGAAGATGGACAGCCAGAATCTCAGAATCTGTATGTGCAGTATTAAAAATAAAATTTAAAATTACATTCATGTCTATTCAGTGGGTTGATCAGTAACATTTCACAACAAACTTGGCATGAGCCACTGACCAGTTCTGGTGAAGGTTTTTGCCACAATTCAACCTACATCTCTATGGTGACTTTCTCACATATAATATAACCAAGGCATACTGTGCCAATAGTGAATTTAGGTATTTAAGAAATGATTAGGTTGCAGACTATTTTGTAGTTGTTCACTTGGTATGGTTCAGCAATACATTGCAATAAGCCCTGAAGCAATGAAATTACATTGGATGTACCAATATGCTCACATGACCAGGTAATGCATTTCATGTGCTGGTCTAATATACAGTAGTGGGAGTTATATAGTTATTCTCTGTTACAGCATGTCAAGCAATAAATGTTCCATATGTGCTAACTGGACATAGAGCACTACTTCTGGCCAGCAGATGGCAGTGCAGACAACTTTCAACTGTCATCCCAGGCACTGTGGCTTGTAGGCTATTCTAAGGCAGAATTAATGTCTCTTTGCTACTGTACTTATATGTTGAAGTATATATAATATGAAGAATGTAATGAGGAATGCAATTCTTTTTCTGAAATGCAAAGCTAGAATGATCTATGTTATGCGAAGTTCCCATGAGTTTCCTATAGCCGAGATTAAACAATTGAATTAAACTTAAAACTTCTCAAAATGGAACATCATAGACAGATATCACATCAATGAATATCTCATCCTTTCACTTTATTATTAGCCATCAGATCTGGGATATTATTTCATATGGGTAAATTTATCAAGAGACAGGATTGAAAAAGTGGAGATGTTGCCTATAGCAACCAGTCAGATTCTAGCTGTCATTTAGTAGAATGTACTAAATAAATGAAAACTACAATCTGATTGGTTGCTATAGGCAACATCTCCACTTTTTGAAACCCACAGCTTGATAAATTTACCCCATGGTCAACTATCTTTACATTCTACTTCCCTCTAAATCCAGGTTGTTCAACTAACCTTTTTTTTAAGCCGATATCATAATTCTGTTCATATAATTTTTCATTCATATCTCTATATTTATTTAAAATTTATATTTAAATAGATGAAATGTATCACCCTTTATACTCTGTACTGCATATCCTAAAGAGCCGCTGTCATAAAAAAAAAATCTGTATAAGTTAAAACATAGCTGATTTTATCTATTTTTCTATAATTAAGAATGTGCATAGACCATTGGTATTTTATTACGGATATCGTAATAATTATATGGTAGAGTTACATTTGTTATCATTTTTATCCCCTCACTCTCAATGTCACTCTTACCTGTGCTGTGATACAATAGGTAGTTGTATATCACCAATTAGATAATAGTGCAGTCTATAGAGTAGCTTAGAAAGTCTGAGTTAATGAGACTGAATGCTGTGCAAGGTTCTTGCAGTGACACACTGGAGCTACATGCAAAGTAATTCCAGATCAACAGAGAGAAAACTAAACATTTTGTGTTTTTGTTACCCTGGTCTATATTTAAAATGTAAAGCACAGGACTTACTTTTCCATGCATGTTTAACTCAATTGTGTCATTAACTTTCAATCTTCCATAGTAGTTTGATATAACTATGCTAATAATTATCTGTGCTTATATTGATATTTTTCATTCCTTAAGACCATTGTAAATCGTAAGATTGATACCATGATTTTTGTATGTACAAAATGCTTCTAATAAAAAATATTGTTAAAAAAATAAATAAAAAGTAAAGCACGCAAAATCACAATAGTGGGCCTGAGTCATTAAGGAGAGCAAAGCATAAAAAAGGAGTAACTTTGCACCTGGGTAAAACCATGTTGCATTGAAGGGGGAGATACATTTAAAATGTGGGGACAGATTTATAGTTGGGGTAGATCAACTTTAAATTTCAATTAAAAAATTAAGCTATCAAGTATTTGTGTGCTCCGTGATAAAACAGCCAGTATTTTACTTATGTGCAAAATAATAAACTAATTTGCACCCCTTGCACTGTAACTTGGTTTACTCCTTTTTTTGCCTTACTTTCCTTAATGACTCAGGTCCAGTGTCTCTTCGATTTATTACAGCTGTGGCTCAACATATTGGCACCCTTGCACATTTTTCAATTAACTCACAATTTCCTCTAAACCCCTCAATTATAATCAACAAAGAATAACATTGTTGAAAAGTGTTGAGTAAGAGATATACTGTTTTAGAAAAATCCTTTTAAAACCCTGACAGAATTGTAAAACTCAGGGAACTGATTTTAATAGATAAAAAAGTAATTTATTATGATTAAAACAATCCCTTCAACAAAACAAAACATAAACAATTATATTATAAAATCACTTAAAAGAGTAAAGCATTGAAGAAATTAGCAGCACAACTGCAACTTCCCTTAAAGGACCATCATTATTCACAGTAAAATATTAGATTGCCCAACAGAGCAGAACAAACAGATTAGGACAACCAGATTTTGTATCAAACTTAAGTATAACTTATCTTTAATATTGCTAGATGTATCCGATAAGGATCTTGATAAGGTTTTAGAGGCAACAGTCCCCAGCAATGGCATCCCAAAATAAGTCACAAATGCTAATAATAATAGTCAAATAAGAAATTAGTTTAACTGTGTTTGTTTGTAGCCAACTGCATTGCACTCAATGTTCTGATTTTTTTCAATTTTGCTTTGAAATTAACAGCAGTATTTTGTTTCCACAATTATATTTCTGTTAATATGCAGAACCTCTGTCATTTTATTCTAAATTTGATATTGTATATTCTTTTAAAATCAGGAAATTAAAAGACATGAAAAGAAATGGCACTGACAGAATTACTGACACCCTAGATTGAATATTTGGGAGCACTGCCTTTGGTCAAACTAACTGCTGTCCACCACTTTTTATAGCCATGGACGGGTTTCCAGCATGTCTCTACTGAAAGTTTGGTTCATTCTTCTCATGCAATCTGCTCCAGTTCTCAGTGATTTGATGAGTCACTTCTCCCAACTGCTGTTTTCAGATCTCTCCACAAGTGTTCAATAGAATTTATATCTGGACTCATTGCTGGCCTCTTCAGAACAATCCAACAACAATCTTGACTTGAACCATTCCTAGATGCTTTTTGAAGTGTTTTTGGGGGACATTGTCCTGTTCGGAAGATCCATGACATTTCACAGAGACCCGGCTTTCTGATAATCTGGGCCCTAACAGCATTACATACCCTTGAAACATGAACATCAAGGTCTCTGGAGATGGACTTTTAGCTTCCGTATGACCTCCTCAGACAATTCTCTGGCTTTCTTTATTTTCTCCACACTCATTCCAGTACATACAGTGACACAAAACAGGAGAATGAGTCATTTTATCTATTCAAGCTTGTTTAATGAGTGATTTTTATATTACAGGCACCTGCTAGTCACCACAGGCGAGTTCAGTTCCAAAGTGACGGAGAATCACCAGCTTAAAATCTAATTATTTCTAGACAATTATAAAAGGTGTCAACAATTCTGTTTGGCCCGCTTAAAGATTTCTGTGCGGAATTTGCTACGACATAGTAAATTATTTTGATTTTTGTATTTTATTCCACAACAAACCAGAGATATACATATGTGGATAACAAAATATGTTTTAATTTCAGCAAATTTTACGGAAGTAAGAGTGCATTATCAAAAAAAAACTGTAAAGGTGCCAATATTTTTGGTCATGACTGTATGTATTTACTGATAACTCATCTGAATGTTTTTTTTATATTAAAGTCTGTTAAAAGAAAGGCCTTCAGAACTGTACTCTCAGGGTGAAGTCTCACTATTAATCTATAAAGTCCCACTGATTAAAATTAATTTTCACGCTGTTTTATTTAAAATAACAATGCTAATTATTGGTTTACCCTTGGCTGTAGACCATATAGAATATCTACCATAATATAATCCCAATGAGTTTGTGCAGTTTCTGTATTATGTACATATTTATTTAAATAGGACCACATGGTAGGTAGTTAAGAAACAAAATCATATAACACACAATTTAGAGTTAATCTACAGATTGCATAAATTAAAAATAAAAAGCTATAATGGAAAGTTCTGCCCCAAGGCTTACACTGTAGGATAGGTTCATAAGGGCAACAAATACATAAGATACAATTTAGAAATACTATATACTGTACAAATTCAAGTTGGTTACAACATAAGAACTTTATTTACATATTATGATGTACACAGTACATCATATACAATACAGGAACATTATTTTAATAGTTTAATTCATAATATTCCCTTTAAAAATTATTTTCACTAAATTACAAGATGGTTGTATATATACATCCAAATATGTCGTACTTTTGTGTGCTTAATACAATATTATGGAATTTTTAATGTCGGTATTGTTACAGAAATACAGTGACAAAAAAGATATCATTTTCAGATCTTGTGTGTCAATTGCTGTTATTATAACTCTTTATTCTTCCTGTGCACCAGTTATCATAAATGTCCTGGCATATTTTTTCAACCAATTATTATTTCTGACCTCAAACATACCTCCAAACTATTCCAGTTCTAGAGGAGTGTCCTGCCCTCTGGACAGTCAGGACTCTTGTCCTGAGTTTAGGGACTCTACATAGGTGCCATGCAGGGGTGTTTTCAAGGTAGGGGATGAAATCTGGGTGTGTCAAGCATTTTAAAAGTGGCAAATATGCACCTTTGAGACAGACCACCAAAGTGATGTGACAATGCCCCCTTTGTGGAAGGAGCATGGTCACGTCTCGAATAACAAACTTTAAATATTAGTAGGCTCAACATATCTGCAGTAAGGTGCTACCATGAGCAAGAAACACCAAATATTCTATTAACAATTTAATTTACCACATGCCAGGGATTTAAAAAACCCGCAGCTGTACGAGCAAATCATATGAAGGGATATGTAAGGCCTGTACCAACCCATCTCAGTTTAGCTGGTATCCATAACTTTGGGAACAAGGGCAAATATTACCCTTCCAACAGCGGAAACTGGAAAATCAGGACAAATATGGCCACAACCCAGAAAAGCACATGCCCCGCCCTTCACTGGCAGGTCACACCTATTGTGACCCGCAGAAACCAGGACTGTTGGCAGCTATGGTATATGAACAAAGTGCTGAGGTATCTTGTCCCTTGCAAAGTATTGCTACTAAGGAGCTATCTTTTGACTAAAGTGGACTGTTATTGAATATACATTTTGTCTAACAGAGAAATCATCAGTTTGTACAGTCTAAAGAGGAAGCAGCAAAACCATATTTATGGCTGAGCATTTGTGGCAAAACGGCATATGCTTACATTGCGTGGGGAGTCACAGTTCTTGTCATGTTGAAATTCTTTTATTGTCTGTTCACTGGAATTGGAGCTTGTGTTTGAAGATGCAGACATTTGACTCTAAAAAAGAAGAAAAATCAATATGTTTAAACAAAAATAAGCTCCACTGAAATTTAAGCATTAAAATACAGTTATCTCATGAAACAGAGGAGGCAGCCATTTTGTGAGTTGAGACAATGTTCATGGGAAAGCCCATAAATATATTGGACTGCCTCCACAATAGGGGACACGTCCATTGTAATTAAGCTTCAAGAAATACCAATGTATTCTAGAGGGGGGTCTTGTGCATTAACTGAAGATACATTTATTCAATACCTAAATTAATTTAGGAAAGAAAATCTAGACTGTGTGTGTGTGTGTGTGTGTGTGCGCGTGCAGAGGTGGAACTAGCAAGCTGTGGGCCCAGGTCTAGGGAAGCGCGAGGAGGGAACTGGGGTCAACAGCTTGCTTGTTCCCCATGCAGTGGGTCCCATTAGCTCCATGGGCCCCGGTGCACCACACCTGTTGCACCAATGATAGCACTGTGTGTGTGTGTGTATATGTGTGCATGTGTATGTGTGTGTGTGTGCGCGTGCAGAGGAGGAACTAACAAGCTGTGGGCCTGGTACAGGGAAGCGGCAAGGAGAGAACTGGGGCCCACAGCTCGCGTGTTCCCCGCGCAGTGGGTCCCATTAGCTCCATGGGCCCTGGAGCACCACACCTGCTGCACCAATGGTAGCACTGTGTGTGTGTGTATGTGTGTGTGTGTGTTTGTGTGTGTGTGTGTGTATGTGTGTGTATATGTATGTGTATGTGCGTGTGTGTCTGTCCGAGTGGTAGGGAAGATAGATTGCAATCTCTACTGGGGCATGGACTTATGTAAATGGTTCTCTGTAAAGAGGGGCATAAAATATAATAATTATATAAATACCTGTTAAATAAAAATTATTATTGTCTGATAGAGTGCCATTTCCTGCACTGACCTTTGATAAGAAGCTGGTAGTCAATACAAGAGAAGAATTTGAGATTTATCAGCTTCAGGAACATTAGTCAGCTCATACCAAGGATCTGAAAAAAGTTCCATCTCTTGGTAGGCACCTCCATTCCCCCTGTTGTCATAACCTGTGCCCAGCATGGCCGTAACCCTATTGTTCAATGTATATTATGTAGAATTATATTGCTTAATGTAAAAGAAAAAACCCATATCATATAATATCCAGATATACATTTTTCTAGAAAAAAACAATATTATTTAGAAAAGGGTTATTGTGACATCAAAGACTTACAGTTTATTGCTATTGTAGCTGGATACAAAACATATGAATATGACACAAAAATGCTTTCAAACTATAAAACTTTGAACACCAAAAATAGCTAATAAAGATACAAAGGCCTGAAAAGATTTCCTTCTTAGGTTGTTTAGTTGTATGCACCATACTGTCTTACTACTGAGAGAAATGTAAGTGCCTTTTCACAAAGTGAAATACTGCAGATTACATTCATATTGATCTATAGAGCATTTGTAAAGACCTTTACCCATGATAAAATAACCACTTTTATACTTTAAATATATTTCTTTGTGCTGCACACGGCAAATTGCTCCACTTATAAGCAAACATTCTCAAGCTGTCAGGTGGGAAAATGTGAATATTGATTTTTTGCATGTAAACAGGGAGTTGGCTTAGGTCAAACTCATTTTAAATAATGGTACCTTTAACAATTTCAAAGTTAAAGACAGAAACTCTTTGCTTGCCAGTTATTTAGAACAAAATAAATATACATTTTAACCTCATCAGGAACACTTAACCTACTGATCCATTTCAAATCTATTGGGGAATAGATTTGGCCCCAATTACGTCAAAATTGCACCTGTAAATTATGTTGAATAATAATGTGCTTTCTTCTCATAATTGCAATTCAAAATAAATAAACACGTAGGTGGACCCTTATTAAGAGCAGCACATCATCATGCGGGGGCACACTTCAGATGGCATTCATCATCGTCAATTTGATGAAAATGATTGGATTTTTTCAGTGTAAAAAAAGTTTGAAACACATAAATAATAATAAGAAATGCATACCCCTCATTCCCCCCCCTCCCCCGAAAACATTATACCAGCACTCATAGTGTGGGCTGCTGGCAGCATTTTTAGGGTGGTCGCATGGGGTCCCTCCTGTCATAATGTATACTTGCCAACATTTTATTCCTCTCCTCCATGAGAACCCGAAAGGGAGGTGAAGCGTGTGCTCAGAAGGAGTTGGAGTGCAGTCAATTGAATAATTTTTCCCCCGACCTGCGATGTAATGATGCAATGGGGTCAAATAATGCAATTAACCATGAATCGTGTCCGAGAGATCAGCCCGGAATCTGGGGGTCTCCCGGACATTTTCGGGAGAGTGGGCAAGTATGTCATAATGTCAACCAACCCTAGCTTGTTCAGCAACCAGACCTAGCCCAGAAAAATACGTGGGCCACTTCCACTTGGAAGAAACAGCCCCTCACTGTAAGCAGTACGGCCAACACTCATGCCTGGTGGTTTTTAGAGCAATTTAATAAAGTAAATATTTTATTTTTTTCAGTGTTGCTAATGTTCCAGCAAGCCTTGGTAATCTAAAACTGCTAGGGTATGATGAAGCTTGTAGAACTACACGTGCCAACAATCCCATGACTGCCAGAGGCACGACTTGCTTCCTCTACCAGCCTTTGGCCCTAGTGCTGTGTCTGGGAACCAACGCAAATTCGTCTTAGCATATAACTGGGACCAGAGGCTAGCACCCAATATCCACAATGCAATGTTAAATATCAATGTTATATCCCTATTGTAAAATTACTGCTTCTGCATGATGTCTCTGTAGAAACTCCATGATGTCATTGTGACATCATTACCTCTATTATGCATCACCATAATACAGCCCCTTAGTAATATATGACATCTAACATTGGTAAGTAGCAAGTCTCCATGCACCCATATGGTCTCCCACCATAGGAATGTAAAATAAACCGTATGAAAATCAAATAAAAAAATTGAATAAAGGTTTTTGTACCCACAGATGATCTGCTATCCTCTAATTTATGTCCATCTTCAGCCCTTTCCACTCTTTGCACAAAAAACTCATTGCAACAAATAATGCTTTTAAAACTAAAATGAATACTTTTTTTCTTGAAACATTTCATTATACTGACTTTTGAATAAGGTATAAATATTTGTCGGGAGAACTAGCTGAATACATCTGGGAGTACATGTTTCTGGTGGCACTACTTGCATGAAAATAACTATTGGAAAAATTGTTGAACAGTGTATTTTTCCTGTGTTTATCCTATGTAATGCATAGTTTCTAATATGCTAACAGTATATTATAAATTTTATAATGAAAAGAATCAAAGAATCCTAAGAACCCTTGGTTATAATACATGGGTAAAGGGTTTCTTTATAAATATATGTATTTACATTCTCATAGCTCAATTATAAAACCAGTATTATCCTATAAAGCCAAAAGTAAATGATTAGATCTAATTATTGGCAGTTATTTGCCAATTGCTCCTAATTTTTAGAAGTATGCTACCAATAAAAGTCTGAAGAAATAAAAAAAGAATTCTCATTTAAATTGATTTAGCACAAACATGAAAAACTCATTAGAAAGTTGGCCTGGTCAGAAAGAGGAAAAAAAGCAATGGGGGTATAGTTACTAAATTGCGGGCTTAAAAAAGTGGAGATGTTGCCTATAGCAACCAATCAGATTCTAGTTATCATTAATTTAGTACATTCTACAAAATGACAGCTAGAATCTGATTGATTGCTATAGGCAACATCTCCACTTTTACAAGCCCTCAGTTTAGTAAACATACCCCCTGGTTTTAAAATGTTTAAAAAGAATACTGAAGCACTTACATGCTGTAAACTAGGAAACCCAAATTAATATCTGCTAATTGTTCATCATTTTAAATACATTTTAGGATTATGAACATTTCAGAAATACCCCTGGATAGGAACCTTGGATGAGATGAGACACTTTTTGCAAACACCACTTGATAGGTGTGCAAAAGGCTTACAAAGCTGACAATTGTCTCTCTGCTGGGTATTGATAGTTGTTGCGGAGAAATGCTGGAGGCGATTGGGTAAGAATTATGAAATGTTTAAATTGCACCTCTTGAGCTGCAAGGCCAAGATATTTGGTGTATAAATCATCTTAATGTATACCAGACAGTGTTTCCAGACCTCGAGTAGACACATGCAATATCTGTCAACATTTTAAAATAGTTTTCATGGTATCTTTTATATATTGCCAGCATATATGCAGTCTTTTAGAAAAAATGTTTAATCATAAACATCACTCCCTACCTCAGTGGAGCTTACAGTCTAAATTATCTAACACACACACACGCACGCACGCACGCACACACACACGCACACACACACACACACACACACACTAGGGCTGATTTAATCAGAAGCCTAACCTACCAGCACATTTTTGGACTGTGGCAGTAAACCAGAGTACCCAAAGGATACCCATTCAAACACTGGGAGAACAGAGGTAGTGCCTTGGCCACAATTTAACACATGGCCCTAGAGTTGTGAACTAGCAATGTTATCCACTGTGTCAATGAGGTGTACTGTAAATTGTAACCAATTTACCAAATATCATTGACATACAAAATAAAAATAGATCGCATTATCATCAAATAAAGAGGAATCTTATTGTGCAGCTGGTCAATAAAGAAAATCTTTTAAAACCTGGGACTGGAAATTAGAGACTGTTGGCAATTAAGCCACACATTAAGGATTATTAGCTGCAAACTGGCACAAAAATATGTCCAGACCAATAATTTGCATCAAAGTCTACGTCCCTCTAATTATGTAACCAGTATAAGTATAGGCACTATCCAGTATATTAATGGCAATAGCTGTTGGGGAGCAACTTAATTTTGGGTAAACCACTGCCGAGGAGGCAGAACAGAGTAATAAGTGATAACTGCTACAGGGACAGGATATTTTTTATAAATCAATTTACAATTTACTATACTCATTGGACAAAATGAACATATGTGCAAAATAGATTATTGGTACTGTAATTTAACTAAGCATGTGGTTTAAAAATACTAATTAAATCTAATCTATAATGTGTGCTGCTGATTAGAAAAGGATGATTGCATCATGCATTATAAACACACAAATGTAGGCTTTGCAATTGTATAACGAACCATAAAAATGTGTTAATGAATTAACTAAAAACATTGCACACATTAATTGGTTTAAAGCATCATTCTTATTATTATCTTTTATTTATAAGGCACCACAAAAGTGCTGCAACATCGTACATTCAATTTACAGTAGCATGCAATACACAACAATGATTCATAATACATTACAAAATACATTATTAAATTTAATTTAATTTTACAAAGACCAGATATAACATTACACACAAATAAATTGGTAATGCAGATCAAGTTATTTATGGGACAGATGTTAACAGTGATGGTAATGTCCAACGTGAAGTTTGCCTGGGCTCAAGAAAACAGGGCTAGGGAAGCCGACCTAGAGGAACAGAAGGTGATGCAATAGGAGAAGATGAGAAAAGAGGGTCCCGCTGGTGAAATCATATATCTTGAATGAAGACAATCACAGAAGCAACAATCAGCTCTTCATTTTAAAACATACAGGAGAGCAGAGCTTAAACTTCACTCTTGGCTTAGTGGTTAGCACTTCTGCCTCACAGCCCTGGGGTCATCATCATCTATCTCATCATCTTTTTATTTATATAGCACAACTAATTCCGCAGCGCTGTACAGAGAACTCATTCACATCAGTCCTTGCCTATTGGAGCTTACAATCTGAATCCCCTAACACACACATATGCACACAGACCGAGAGAGACTAAGGGCAATTTAAGAGCAGCCAATTAACCTACTAGTATGTTTTTGGAGTGTGGGAGGAAACCGGAGCACCCGGATGAAACCCATGCAAACACGGATAGAACATACAAACTCAAAAAAAAACATACAAACTCCACACAGATAAGGCCATGGTTGGGAATCGAGTGCTGTGAGGCAGAAGTGCTAATCACTAAGCCACCATGTTGCCCGGGTCATGAGTTCAATTTCCAACCAAGGCTTTATCTCTATTTGTTCTCCTTGTGTTTCTGTGGGTTTCCTCCCACACTCCAAAAACATACTAGTAGATTAATTGGCTGCTATTAAATTGACCTTAGGCTCTCTCTGTCTGTGTGTGTGTTAGTGAATTTAGATCTTAAGCTCCAATGTGGCAGGGACTGATGTGAGTTCTCTGTAGAGCACTGCAGAGTTAGAGGTGCTATATTAATAGCTGATGATGATCTTCGTGCCTCATGCCCGTGAACTAACCCTGTTAAATCAATCTGCACTTACTTTTTGCAGTTCTGATTGGAAATGCACATTGTGGAAAGCAGAAGGACAAGACTTAGGGCTAGATTTACTAAACTGCGGGTTTGGAAAAGATTAGATGTTCCCTATAGCAACCAATCAGATTCTAGCTTTTATTTATTTAGTGCATTCTACAAAATGACAGCTAGAATCTGATTGGTTACTATAGGCAACATCTCTACTTTTCCAAACCCGCAGTTTAGTAAATATACCCCTTAGTCCTGCCAGTATTGGACCCCCTCATTTATTTATTTAATCTTTTCTGTTTTTAACTCAAAATTACATAGCCCAGGAATAGGCAGCACATATTGTAACACAAAAGAGTACCTAACACCTACCTAAAAGGCATATAACGTATTAGGCTTGATTAGATTAAAAGAAAAAGTAATGTGCAGATGTGAATACTTGGATATGGACAATGTAAAGCTGATTACATGATTACATGATATTTGTGCTCCTTTAATACTGTGCATTATATCAAAGCACTTAAGTCGGATTGGACCACTCCTCCCAATGCTGAATTGGCAACCCATTTATATCACACATAATAATGATGGAACTCACACTGTTCTGTATGATGGAGGGGGTGTGTGTGTGGGGGGGGGTTCTTGTGTACAAATGCAGACAGTCTTCTGTCTTTATTTATTTTTGCAAATACAGTGTTATAACACAAGTTTGTTTTACTGTTTATTGACACTTTAGTTATGGAATTGTCACAAAACCCTATTATATGTATATGCACTTAAAGTATTTTTCAAATAAATAAAAGGAAATAAAAATACTGTAGTTGCTTTTTATCTTTACTTTTGCCCAACAAAAGAAACTAAAATCGTTTTGACATTATTACAAATTCCCTTTCAGTTCCCAAGTACTCTGCTTATTTCCCATTTTCTACTGTATAAATGTGTGTTCTCACGTTCTTTACAAAGCTGTTGTTATTTTCCTCCGTCGCCTTAAAACATCTGTAGCACAATTTACTTTTCTATCCACTTTTCTATAATCTATTTCCCTTGCTCCATTACTTCTTGTCTGGTTGTTAGCTTTTAAAAATAACCCGTGGTCAGATACATAGGATGATCTATAAAATATAATGCCAATATATTGTATGCACCTCTACTTCTCGTCCACTCAAGAGGAACAATGCTTTGCCAATTAAAGCCATAGCTCTATATTATATTGGAACACTAAAAGCATCAAGGAGAAGCTCAATTGGATATTTTTGCCTGATCATTAAAAAAAAGGTATTACATACACTGGGGGTTATATGCAATGATAGATTGTTGTGATTGCATTTTTGCACTAGTGTCCCTGTTATTTCCCACTTTGTGTACATCTACAGTATGCATGCATTTGCAACATGATTGCAATGGCTCTGAGATGGTGTTCTTTAGCTACAAAGGAACTAAGTCATGTCTAAACATGGTGAACCTGTGTCCCACTGCACACTTCATTCTGAATTTTATACCAAACAATTTTGAGAGATGAATGGACAAAACTAATGTTCCATGCATGTGTCAGATATAGTGAATACATGTGCAAGTGAGTCACAAAGCCAAATTCTATAGGTATCTACAAAAAAACACTATATTATGGGGCGCAACTGTTACAAATGGTCAAACACAAGTTCAATGATGATTTCAAATTTTGGGCCTGATTTAGAGTTGAGCAAATAATTTCTATTTGTGTAGATGCAATTCGTATTTACACGTTTCTGTGGCTGTATTTTGAATTACATGTACATTAAGATACATTTACTTTTAAATCTAGCATATAGAGGAGTCCAATGCAAGAAAATAGGTTATTATCATCATCATCATTAACTACAGGTCTACAGGTTGTGCAAAGACAAGTCTCGTACAAGGCGCATCTAAAATATGTGTCCAAGTCAAAATCAGAATCATCTCTAAAGGGGCACCTGCATGCCCTAACTGTACTGACCTTAGAAACGAATACCCTTGACTCACCTCTACAAGTGCAAGTGTGACATATTTTACACTTGGTACACGAATAGTAGCTGATTGCATGCAAACTGCTCTGTGATCAGTTGCTGGCGTTACAATCCTTCTCAACCAGCATATGTCACCTCGTTACTGGCACATGACATCAGGGCCATCTTAACAACATTATGGGCCCCTGGGCAAAGCAGTACACTGGGGCCCCTAGATATAGATATATAGATGTATACAGATACAGGTATAGATATATAGAGATAGATAGATGTACTTGCTCAGTGACCATTGTAGGTTTTTTTTGCAGGTTTTTTTCTTTTGCAGGATTATTTATTCTCATTAAGAGACGTGCCTATGGGACCCCCTTGCCCGTGGGGCCCCCGGGCAGCTGCCCATCGTGCCCAATGGAAAAGATGGCCCTGCATGACATTATTCTTGGAAACCAGTGTAGGAAGGTAGATGGCATGAGTATTGAGTAACCAAGGATCTGTGTTATATGCAACAGATGGGGCTGTGTTATACAATATGGCATACATATGGCTTAATCGGTGGTAGTCATTATCTAGGTTCCAATAATGCCGTCAAAACTTAGAACAATGTAAAATTGCGATTAGCATAAGGCCGACAAGGAGTAAATAGAGACTTACCATATAACTGACATCCAACATTCCCCCCAACACTTAATTGCCGGCAGATGTAAAATGCGACTTTCTAAAATGTCTCCAGAAAGAGATGACGTCGGTTGCAATGGCCAGAGTCAGATTGCCGATTTTAAAGCAGCAATGGGTTGACCCGCTCCCTGTATAATGTAATCCATGAGAACCTCGTAACTTTGTGACCTAAATAAATGCAGTCAGCTTACAGCCTCATACGTTTATATGGACAATGAACTCTTATGTAACTATTTACAATAGGGAGTGTATTATTCCATATATAATTGGTGGGTAATCAATAACAATGTTTTTTCATATGATTATTTCTCATTACAAGTGTTACTACTGTATATACTGTCATTTATCACTTGTAAACCATCCCATCATTTATCACATATAAAACTCTTATTGACCCTATCATAAGCAAGGTTTTATCACAGGCTGAAGTTATTTTTAGACTTCAACTGGGTGCTGACATTTAATCTATCATCGTGGAAGCTGATGCTTTATGTTCACTATTTTCTTTATGTTCCATATAGCTTCCAATTTCTGTATTAAAAGATTAAAAAAAAATATTACACTAGCAAAATATATATATTTTTTTCAAATAACTGTGAGTCCACAGGATTATTAATACTACAGGATATGTACTATTGTTTCTTCTTACTAAACTTCTAGGGGCTGATGCAGAGTGAGACATACACCAGTTTGCATAGTGTATCTTGCGCAAAATCGCTCCGCGCTTCCTAGAAAGTGGGCAGATGCATATGTAGCCATCAATATTTATGACATGACTATGTTACGTACGCCATCTTGAGCCTGGAGAGATGAGATGGGGTGTGCTAATAGAGACCAAGTACAGTATAGTCTGTTTATGCAATTGCGAACGGAGGCAGACCGGGAAAAAGACGGATATACACCTGAGAAAGTGGTATTATTTGCGGGTGTTCAGGGACGGGTGTAAATAGCGGATGAAGTCTTTGTCACTAGTAAACCCCTTGTAATTGACGGCTTACGATTGCAACTCTGTAACTGATTAGAGTTTTACTCATTGCTCTGGTGAACGTTATACTTTTATGTAACCAATTATGTTTTCGTTTATGATTTTTTTGACACCTGAAGGGAAGCTTTTTCTGTTATTTTAATAAATGTTTTCTAAGTTTCATTGATGCCTAATGGCTCAAGCATTTGTTGCAAATAAAACAAGTGGATAAAACCATGGGCGCAAGTGTAATGCAAATGAATGTGACATGTGTCGGTGCATATACTATATACTAAATGTAAATAACCCCCATTTTGCTGCTAACTCTGCATCAGTCCTAACTGTATAGTCTCTATGGTGCAAAAGTAACTTGGTTTTCATTAAATTCCTTTTCTTTGTCAGTTCTGGCAGCTTTTACCATACTGAGCTTATAACAAACCTTATCCTACCAAAGGATACCTATCAGGGAGATATACAAAAAAAAAATCACACACACAAAACAACTAAATTGTCCTGTGCTAAGGACCACGGAGAAGATTATATTTAGAGAGAGGAGATTCTTTTTCACTCTGGCTGTAAAGTTGATTAGATACGTACCTAAACTCAATGTGCAGGGATATGCTTGTTGATTTATTGTATTACCGGAGACGCAATACCAGAGACCATTTTGTTTTATAAAACTGACAGCTTAAATGAATTCCCTCTCACTAAATCTATTCTCTGTATATTTTATCTCTTTTCCAACAAATAAAAGAAGATTAGGTAATTCTGAAAATTAAATAGGAGTTTGAGGCTGCAGTGAAAAGTCTGAGATGTTAAATTCCCACTGACAGATTTAAAACTTGTAAAGCCAAGCTTGGAGAAATCTCAGTAGTAAACAGGGAATAGATAGACTCCAAGAGATTAACAAATGCACAACAGCGGAAATGACAGACTGGCGTAATACATGTATTTATTTGATCAAGTATCTACGCTTGACACCTTTATCAAAATCCTAAAGTAATTGTCTCAACCCATATTTAATATTCTATGTCCATTTCCTGGACTACCACTGGAACGAAATATGAAATTTGAAAATAGAATATATTTTCTCAATGAGTGTGCTCATCCCAATTTCCATTGCTCCGGAAAACTCAAAACAACAGTATATTACGATAGGGGTGATTGGGGCAGAGGCCAGGAATGCATTGGTGCCAAAACCTTACTCATAAAAATTTAGAGGTGCAAGATTGACTTAGATAAAAAATAAATCAATTTTGGGATAAGAGACTTGGGGGTAAATGAATCAAGCTGAGAGTTTTCCTGCGGGTTTGAAAAATGGAGATGTTGCCTATAGCAACCAATCAGATTCTAGCTATTGTTTTATAGAATGCACTAAATATATGATATCTAGAATTTGATTGGTTTTTCAAACCCGCTGGAAAACTCTCAGCTTGATACATTGACCCCCAACTCTGTATTTTAATAATATTGGGTAGATGTTATTGTTTTCCATTGCAGAATACTATATATATATAAGGCTTGAATGCTTTCTATAAAACAATTTTTGACAGAGTACATCACACCCATGTAGATCGACCCATCACACCCATTACATCAGATTTGGCAGATGCCCATTGAAAATTGTTTATTTTGTATTACAGTTCTGTGCTGTTATTCTAATTATCTGTTACCTTTGACTTCTTAGTGATGTGAAAAGGTCACATTTAGCAAAAGGGCCAAAAATGTTACCTATTGTGTCAGTAGAATATGGGAGATGAAGGAGAGAAAAGTCGGTTATTTGTAAAAGACATGGCAGATATTTTCTACAAATGAAATGGGCAGCACAGTGGCTAAGTGGTTAGCACTTCTGTCTCACAGCGCTGGGGTCATAAGTTAAATTCCCGACCATGGCCTTATCTGTGTGTATTTTGTATGTTCTCCTCATGTTTGAGTGGGTATCCTTCGGGTGCTCTGGTTTCCTCCCACACTCCAAAAACATACCGGTAGGTTAATTCGCAGCTATCAAAATTGGCCCTAGTCTCTCACTCTCTCTCTCTCTCTTTCTCTCTCTGTGTATGTTAGGGAATTTAGACTGTAAACTACAATAGACTGATGTGAATGAATTTTCTGTACAGCGCTGCGGAATCAGTGGCGCTATATAAATAAATAAATGATGATGATGAGGATGAGGGAATGAAAATGTTATACAATATCAAATTCTGGAAGCTATATTAGTATCAATGTATTTTAAAATGCTAATAAAGTGACGTTTACAAGATATAATATTAAAAAATGCCTGCTACTCGCTTGTAGATCTTGCTAATTACAATGATAATTCTTAATATTGATCGATATATTCAATAAAAGAGTATGGGTCAATGGTTTGACCACTAAGACAGCTTCAGCTGTGACTATAGCTTTTTAATCAATATTTCATCAAGGTCATATCCCAGAGAAACACCAAACAGATAATGTTTTTTTTAAGTGAGACTTTGTTTTTCTAAAAAATATTGTTAGAATGTTAAGGAATCCATCATTTCACAACAAATAATGATGTGAAAGCATCCATTATATAGCACTTCAAAGGGAGATTAAAATCATGTCTCTAGTGTTGTTTCAATACATTACTTTACAAAAATTTGTATACAGTTATAACAACATATATGGTAGAACTGCAAAATGCTCCCTCTAACACTTTGCAGATTCTCAATGTAATTTGCGCAGATTACTTGAAAATGAAGATGACTGCACCTAATTTAGAGGTTGTCAGTCGTGCATTTAAAGAGAGAGCTATATTGGTGAAAATTTTGTAATACATGGTTTAAAGTGGTCAAGTCAGTTTACATATTGTTGAATTTGTATAGTGAAATTATAAGTGATGATTTTTATCACAAGGAATTGAAAAAAATACTGAAACATTGTAATGGAATTGTCATGGAGGAGGTAGCGACACCTGCAAGTATTGGCACAACTACTCAAGGAGGCGCGGAGTCTAACACGCCGCCGGTATTCACCAGGGACCCCCGCAAGGAAGTTTGGACTTCGCGGCGAACGACGTGCAGGTCGCGGCCCTCCCAGGTAGCTACTTGCGAGATGGTAGGCTATTCGTGGTCGTACAGGCAGAGTCAGGATCCAGGCAGGCAGATAAGGTACCAAATCAGAAGGCAAAAGAGGAGTCAGCAGGCCGAGGTCAATCCGGAGAGTACGGTGCAGGACAGAGGGAGATCCAAGAGCGAGGTCAGAGGAAGCTGGGTCGGTAACAGGAGTCAAGAGTAATGGAGGTATATATATGGAGGTATATACAATACAGGAACGCTGGAGGCTAGATAACTAGTTGCTCTGGCACCATAATGGTGTCAGAGCCACATATAAATAGGAAGTGGCTGCTCCTCATTGGTGGGCAGTGATTTGGCGGTCAGTGGCGCTGACCGCCGACAGGAAGCTCCAGAGCGCGTCCCGTTGCTATGGCGACGGGCGCGCATGCGCACCATGTCGCCGGGAGAAGTGTCCCCGTTGCTTAGCAATGGGGCGCCCGGCCGGAAGTAGACGCTCGTCCCTGCGTGAAGAGGAGGCGCAGGGGCGGCATCTGATAGGAATTTACAAGGTGGAGAGTATTTTTAAAAAAGTCAGCAAACAGAGATACACTCTAGCGCACATATCTATCAAAATTTTAACACACTGGTTCCCAACTCCAGTCCACAGGGACCCCAAACAGTGCATGTTTTCCATACCTCTTTTCTGGAGCACAGGTGTATTCATTACTAACTGACACATTTTGAAAGATCCACAGGTGGTCCTAATTATTTCACTTGTGACCTGGAAAATCTACACTGTTAGGGGCCCCTGAGGACTGGAGTTGGGAAACACTGTTATAACAAATGGATCACTAGTCACGACTTCTCAGTTAAAATATATATAAAGTACATAAAAAGAAATAGTTGACTGTTTTTACTTTACTTAATGATGTCTGATTAGATATATTTCCAGAAAATCAGATTTCTACATACATGATGAAATTGTCAAAGGGATTAATTTAAACAGGGATTGGAAAGTAAAAATTACCCATTTTTATAAGATACATACAAAGCTATCATTCCTTATAACAGTCCCTTTCATAACATACACCTTTATATTTTATGTACACCACTATCCTTTCCAACATAAAAACATTGGTCCATATGCAATGATTACTGGTTAAACAAGCAGGGCAGCATTTTTATGCCATTTACGAGAACAAACGTGAGGTTTTGGACGCAATTTTGGCGCTTTCAACTGTTTTTTAGCTGCTTGTGTATACAAAACCAAACATGGATAAAAACATGTATGTGATAAAGGATTAACTTATAGGGGCATATTCAATTTTACGGGTTACTTGCAAAATTAACGCGGCGTTGAAAGTATTACCATTATTACGGTAATTCTAAACTGGATTTCAGCTCGCAGCTCCCTGAGCTGAAATCCGGTGTTAAAGGTACCGTAATAACGGTAATAGTGCACAAGCCGCGTTACTTTTGCGAGTAACGCGGACAATTGAATATGCCCCATAGATTGTAGTGAGCTTGTTTGAACATAGGTAGATAAATATTTAATACTGAAAATGCAAAACATGATTTAAAACTAGATAGACACAAACCTCTAAATATTGAATTTATTGAACTTGTTCATTATAAATAAATGCTGTTAACCAAAAAAGAAAAATGTTGTTCTGGAAATATATGGATAATTCATTGTATATTGAGCAGTATACACATTGCCCCAATGAATTAAAATTCCCTAGTTAAAACATGTCATACTGGTATTCTACTTGGAAGCAATTTAATTAAAACAATAGCTGCTTGTTTAAGGAGAACACCAGTTTTGTCCAATTAGCTGTGGTACAATACACAGTAAAAATATTTAGGCTTTGAAGGGGTTGGACAATTTGTGGTCAGCTCAGAGTGGACATATACAAGCATCTTCCAGGCTTAGAGGCTTAGATAATGCACTAAGCAGACAGACCAATGAAGCAAACAGTAGAGGTTTCCAAGGCAAGGACCCCCAACATTAACCTAGTTGGGGGTTTCCTGAACTTTTCCTTTAAGTATCTAGCTATCGGAAATATAGACTTCCAAAGACTAGTGTGATCGGTCAGAAAGTGCTAACCATGCCAAATCTGTGATCTTTTAGAAAATAATAAGATATGTAGCTGAATTCCCTGTTAACACATTCTAGAGACATAACTAAAGGCTATGCACATAGTAGAAAAAAAAGAGTAATACTAAATAACTGTAAATAGCTAGAGTAAAATTTTTAAAATTTTACCATTTACAAAATATGAGAATGGTCTAAGAAAATGGGAAGTGAGTAATTATGGGAATTATTTTAGCATTATTGCTTTGTGAATATTTCACAAGGATTTGATTATTTCACATTATATCTAATAAATTGCATTTGATAAATCACTGTGTACATTTGTTTTAGTAGTGTATCCCCCTGTGTTTACTTATAATATTATTGCTTGGTTAATGTCTTGCCACCATTGGCAATAGAATTTTGAAATTCAGAGTTGTGAACAAATAATGACTTCTCATGCTCCGAGAAAACAGATGGTCCTTCCATAAGCATATGGGAAGCATCTCTAAAACGGCAGAGGCAGGAGTGCTGAGAATTGACTATTCCTCTTGTGTTAAGTGTGGTTAGGATAGTTTAATATTAAAATAAATGTTTTCAGGTGGGTATATCTTTTAAATCTTCACATCTTTCATATTACTTTTTAGTGCTCATAGACATATACTTTTACACAGTACTGGTACTTATTATAACCCCATTAATGTTGTAAATATGAATTTTCCAGAGAGATGATTGTATATGAAATTATTAACTTGACTTACTGTATTTGTGTGTTTTTTAGAGGTATGTGAAATTTTACAGGTCTATATGACCTTCTGTACTCCTTGTCCTCCATTCCATTTCATTGTTTTATTTTCTGTAGGTGGTTTTGATATGTGGGCTATGTTATTGAGCTTATGCAATAAAATGTGCAGATATGTCTAATTGCACCTAGTAATATTATTATTTATTCTGAACTGTGTTAGGTTGTTTCCTTATTCCTGAAAGTGCACCACCGTATCTTTTTAACTTGCACATCTGCATTAGGATTTTGTTTTAACTGATAGACAAAGAACTTCCATTTTGTTTTTGAATAGTTCGTTTTTACATTTTATTCTACTTTTGATTAAGTCTGCAGAATGCCTGTAAGAAAACATTCATAGAAAAATTTTGCCTGCTTTATGAGGGAGTTAGAAAAGGAAGTTGTTTGTTATAAATAAGGGAAGTTAAATAAGTTACATAAGGGAACCAAACAGTAAATTGAATTGAAGGATAAGCAGAGATACATAATAACTTACAAGGCTAGTAAATACACCTTTACAGGTAACAGCTTAACACATAATATATTGCCAGAAAACTTTTGTAGAATTGTGTAGACACACACCTATTTAAAATTAAAAGCTAGAAGGATTGAGTTGAGTTGAAGTAATTTAATTCATTTGATCCACCAATGTGTATGCTGACATTATGCTGATTTAATTGCATATTATACTCTGCTGTTTTATGTTTTAGAAGAAATTAAGCTTCAAGCTTCAAAACTGTCTAAGTTTCTAAAAATATTAATGATTACTAGCTTTTAGGGATTTTGATCCTGCAATGGTGCAACTGAAAAGTGTTCACTTGTCCTAACAGTGCTGAGCTGAAGTCACTGATTTTGTATTGTTTAAATAATAGTTCTACAATAATACTAAAGTGATACTAAATTAACCCTAACAATAATATACGTAAGGCTTTTACTGCAATGCATGTAGAATGGTACCCATCATTCTAATGATGATAAAAGCTTATGTAAAATGTAGATTTTTAAAAGAATAAAGAAGTAATGATCCTTATCTTTACACAATATGGGATTTCAGCATTACAGTTATGGTAAGACTGGCAGATTCAATGAACAGGGCAACCATGGAAACTGCAATTTGTTTTGTATATAACTCATGAAACTCCATGGACAACTCCATTTTTAGTTTTGGTTAGACTAAAAAATGTGTTAAATCATCATGGTTGCCCAATCTGAGATTCTCTGTAGTTATTCAATACAAAAAAAGTAAAATTAAGTCAGATGCGACAACTTTTATATGATGCATTTACCATGGTACTTTTGGATCATTTTTTAAGGTAAAAAAGTACCATGGCAAATTAACTAATTAAATTACCATGGATTTTTATTTATTAATCTGTTCCATTCTTGGTAATGCCACCTGGTGTACATCTTGTCTTATATACTGTATGCAATTTTGGAACAATTATTTTAAAGTGAATAATCCTGTGCAAGATATGAGAGAGTTGCTCTCATTTGAGCCTGATTTCTGGATTTAAATAAGCAACTGGCAACATTGAGGTCCATTAAAACCATGGAGAGGAATATGCTGTTCACTGAACAGGCACTGGTCGTGGCCAGTGTAGTATGGTGTGTAGACATGGGAACGATTTAAGGGGAACCATGTTTGGGGTGTGATCTGTTTGTGGTTTCTTACACTAAGTGGGTTTTTATCAAAAAGTGTAAGAATATGCACAGTTAAGCAACACAACAGTTCACCATCTTTCTTTTTTTACATCCCCAGGTATGTACATCAATTGCTACTACTTTAATCCTCTGCTAGTCTGAACTTCATCTCATTCATTTATTCTACTCATCTGTGTAACTTTGCTATTGAAAAATATGTAACAGAAATTACCATAACCTGTGTTGGGCCAGTGTTCATTGATGCGTAATTTATGACAGAGGCTTGGCCTCATCTAGCCTAATAAGACAGATAGTTGTTTTTTTCTCTGATCTGCTGACTAATTAGCACAGATGTAGCTAGTTTGAATTCAACCCAATTATATCTTAGACTTTGCACTTCTCTAACTGCACTGGACATTGCAACTATCTAATTTGTTTGGTATTTATTTGCCTCAGGTTCTTGCCATTTATTCTTAAATCCCAATGTTTAATAAATTACTTTACCTATTATCCTTTCATGGCATTACCTTTAGAACTATATCATCCTTCACCC